>NW_008794414.1:4064404-4086052 GCF_000699145.1 Aptenodytes forsteri
TAGCAACAACTAAAACATCGGTGTGTTATCAACATTGTTCTCCTCCTAAATCCAAAACACAGCACTGTACCAGCTACTAGGAAGGAAATTAACTCTGTCCCTGCTGAAACCAGGACAGCAGTCTAGCAAACATGTATGTGGTTTTCAATAGACTGAGATATGCTTGTATCTTGAAAGCACTTTATTGCATGCACTGAAAGTAAGATCTTGCAGGATTATCAGATTCTGACATGATATTTATTGTCTGGTTGCAGAGCGCTTACCCAGACTTTTCTCTGTATATGCCCAATTCTGTTTTTCTTGTCCTTATACTTTAGTAGTCTTTGTAACCTCTCTGTGTGAGGAGGAAGGAAGAGAAGTGGAGAGAGAGGAAGAAGAAGAAAGAGCATATATAATGCCAAGATAAGGAATCTGGTCATAGTTTCTTCAGTGTGTTCTTTCCTGTCCATTGTTTCTTTGGGTTTTTTTTCCCCAAAGTTTTGGTTATGGTGGCAGAGTGAAATGCTACCACCTACCTGGTAACTTGTATGAAACGGATGGAAAATATTTCATCTATGGTGTACTTGGGTGGAGACAATACTTTTGCTCTGTTCTTATCTAGTTTACAGTGGGCTTTGTGCTTACTCTTTGCATTGCACTAGTTGTTGTTTGGGGCTGGGAAGAAATGTTTTCTTCAGTGTTGAACTGGTAGATGTAGATGAGTTTCCTCTTTTCTGCAGGGCTTAGGTGTGTGAATGGTAAAGTTAGGTTCAGATTAGTAGGTGACAATGTCTAGCAGAGATGCTTATTCCTCTGTCTAGTATGCCATAAAAAAAAAAATGCTGGGAAAAAACACCAAGGGCTTGTGATGTTCATACTGTCAAGAGACAATCTTAAGCAAACTTGCTGCAGTGGGACTTAGATGACTTTACTCTTGTCCTTCCCTGTAGCACCAGCTCATGAGGCATTACCTGATATGGCAGCTATCTAGCTGTGTAATTCGTGCCTCCCTCCTGGTCATACCAACCCGTATCTAACTTGGAAATTTCCCTCTCACCAATATCTTATTAATCAAGTCCATAAGTCAAATGGACTCTGAGAGGACTGGTTAAGAAAACAATGTCTTGGAGGGAACAGATGACATCCGGGTGGCCTTCCCAGATGCATTACTAAATTTATGGCTTCAGTAAGTCACATTCTTGGCATCTAAAGGTCTTGCATGGTCAGGTTTCCAGTTGGTAGTATCTTGCAGGATCCTGCACTGTTTGTGGAGACACCACCACTTTTTACTGCACAATAGCAAGAGCTTCGTCTCTCTATTAATTCAAAAATAAGAATAAATGTGCCCAGGTTCTTGGTAGTGGAATATTTTAAGCAGAATAAGAGCTTACTTTCAGTCTGAATAGCTAAGTTTTGTACTGAATGCATAGTTAATAATAGTAATTTCTACATTTACAGTAAATAAGGCAAGTTTGTAGATATAATAACCCACTGCATGAATACAATACCACCATGAATAGAATGTAGAATGGAAAAGAGGGTTAATAAGGCAGGCATTATAATAAGTATAGTTTTATGTGTAAATCAAAAGATCAAAAATGTAAAAAATTACCATGCACGAGAATCGGCAGTAGAAACAACAGAGCTTTAATCTAAAGTACACTAATGCAGCTCAAGTATAATCAGGGTTGAATAAATATTCATCACTTGTACTTTATTATACTGTACTCTGAAGAGGAAGGTACAGAAAGAAGTACAAGGCTATATTAAAATTCAGGTTTTGGCTTTGTGAGCTAGTTCAAGTCATTCATTTATATGCAGCTTTATAGCTGAGGGCTGACCAGTATTGCTGCTCAGAGAATGTGCAGTTCTGTCAGAGTCAAAATGCTTCACTAAAGTGGACAGTTTTGCATGAATTCTATTTGAAAGGGAAAGGTGTGTGGGGAAATTCCATTTCTGTCAGAACAAAAAAGTTTAAAACGTTAACTTCAAGCTGATTTTTCTTGTTGACATTTGGTATTGTGCCTTAATACAAAATAATACAATTGCAACTGAATTCTGAATAATCAGAAATTAGCGTTTGAGTTTTTGGTTGTGTCAGCCTTTGATTTGGTTTGGAAAAGAGCTATACTTACAATCTTAAACTTGTTTACATAGTTTTAGTGACCTCTTCAGATTAAAATAAACAGCCATCTGACCTTACGAGAATAAAATTGGACTCTTTCTCAAGGCCTGAGAAACAATTTATTTTATTTTTATTATTTTACAACAATGTTGCCCTTTTCTTAATCCTGGTTTCCTGCTGTGGTTCCAGTATCCTCTTTCTGCTGAGTAACAGCAAATACCTTGCACCTTTTAAGTCTGCTTTCTGCTCAGGAGCAGAGAACATGGACAATAGAACTGAGGGTGCTGAAGAGAATCAGGCAGGAATCCTTTAGAAAATTCACCCAGTACCGTGCCCTGGAAAGCCTTTCTTATTCACAAGCTGGCTAATAATAATTAGAGACAAAGTGCAGGGAGAAGAGTTGAATGCTGCTCATCCAGAGTAAAGTTGTTCACTGCTTTCCAAGCCCCTACAGATAATGTTCATAATGAAAGCATGCTGCATCTTCCAAAGACTGGCGTTTGCTCATAGGTAAGGACATTGGGAACTTGGCATTTTCGATAAACTGAGATTCCTGAAGGAAGGGGTTTATTCCTTGCTGGAATAATAAACCCCTCAGTTCCTGCACTGGTTACGTGAACTCGAAGACTGCATAAAACACCAGCTGAGGATGGTTTTCACGGCTTTATGTTTGTGCTTACAACCACTTTGGTTTCATGTGTTTCAGGCTGATTATTTTTGTAAAGTGTCAAGTAACATCAACAATTGCTAGTTATTCACACTTAATCATTGATTTCACTCACTGGTGAAAGCTCCCCTCACAGGGACCCTTGAGGAGCTGAAATGAGATACCTTGTACGAATATTGTTTCTTTCAAGCATTCTACTCTGCTGAGCCTCAGTTAATTATACCCGTGTTACTACAGCCACCCTAACTCAAAGGTAGTTAAGGGTACTCATTCACTGGACTGTGAATAAAGCTCATAGCTTTTCCTAAGGTGAAAGTAATTAGCTCAGAAACACGTAATTTCCAGGTAGGGAGGTGAAAACCCTGTGAAAATAATTGATGATAAGACTACAAGTAGAAACCAGGTCATTTAGTTCTTGGTCCTCTACCTAAAATATGAGATTATTCTTCCTTCTGTGCTTTGAAATGTCATCCCATTCATCAAGTTAAATATACAGTGGATTAATGATACGGGTGTGTTCTAGCCAAATTATTTCCCTTTTGAGGTTCTGTTATGGTAAATGACAATATTATTTCAGTAAGCTTTCTAATTCCTTGTAACAATAACAAAAATTTTGGACAATATTACAGATATTCATCAGACCCTTTTAATGTAGGTCTAATTTATGAATTGTTTGTTTCCTTTCTTCTGTAGATAGATGAATGTATTATTAGTGAATAAATGTTTCCATTATTCAATTAGTTGTACAGATAGTCAAATAATGTTTAATTATGTGACCTATTCACATTTTTCCATCAATTGACACTAAAATACTCATGAGTAATTATTTTCATTATTCAATCAGCTCTTTAAATGATCAAATAATATTATTAAGTTAAATTCAGTTATTATCAGCAAATGAAGCAATGAGTATTAGAGTATTGTTTTTCATCATTTGCTTCAATACATTTACCTATGCCATGAACCTGCTTTGAGCTGTTTTCTGGAAAAGTAAGTCTTTTGTACATTCACACCATGTTTCATCTTCAGTTTAATGCTAAGATAAACTCAGGCTGAGGAATAAACATAATGGGCTGGAGGAGAAGAGAAGTACTGCAGTCCTCACTTCACTGTTGGTATGGAGGTTGACCGTTTTCTCTGAACTGTAATTCTGCCACTGACTTAGCATACGCTCTTTTTTCTCCAGTATGAAGAACTGTAGGCAAACATTTCAAAAAATAGACTCCCAATACTTGTATTTTTGTGATGTTAATGTTATTACTTGGAATTCATTGTTCAGCCTAAAGGCAGATTCATTTGCAAGTTACAGTCTTTTTTTTTTTTTTCAAGACAGTTTCCTGCATTTTTCCACCTCTGTTTTTATTTGGTATATTTTGTTTTCAGTCTGACATGGTGTTCAAAAAGCACTGCTATAAATATGAAAGAATATTAGTATAGGCACAAGAACGCTGCAGTGCACTTGACAGATGGAAAAGGTTTACGGTGAATCTATCATTGCCCTATGGTGGAGAACAACACTGTTCATAGATTAATGTTCATTTTCCCCCAGCCATATCTTACCCTCAATCTGTGTGTAGGACTCTCTCTGAAGTCATTTTGATCTGTGTGCATCAATCAAGGGTAGTATATGACACTTAGGGCCACATTTTCAAATGTCGGCACTTGGCATCTGGAAATCCTGTATCTTGCGTGCCCAAAATATTTATTTATATGTGCAAATATGGGTGGTTACAGGATGTTTTAGTGAGTGAGGTAGTTAAGCTGATGGGTTTGAAAAATTCACTGATTAACTATTCTAGTTAAGTTCAGGCACAGGCTTAAACCAGGTGTGCCTGATTTAAACCAGTTCCGCAATCTTTCCATTCACAACTGCATCGATAGCCATTTCTACCTGGCTGTATCATTTTACTAAGATAGAACAATCCTCTAGCTGTGTAGTTCAGGATAATATCTGTTGTACAGCAGGTATAAATATATGTGGTTATGTATAAACCCAGTTAGCAATACCACAGTTCTGAACAAAGTCTTTGGGCCCTATGAAGGCTTATGTTAAAAATTATTTCTTAAGTTTTGTAAAATTTAAGAATCTGACAATATGCATTGATAGATGCAAGTAACTGCTGTTTATCACCATTGCTGATAACTCAGACCTAAGATAATAACAGTAGAAAAGGGGCCCCTGAAGCAAGTCTGTGGTAATCTCATACTTTACAGCATATGGCCAAGTGGAATAATAATTTGGTCCACATTTGCTCAGTATGACCTCTACGCTTTGTGAAATCAGCAATGACATAGGATTATATTCTTCTAAATTGATATTATTTGAAAAGTCCTCTAACTGTTGAGATTTGAGAGAAAAATAATTCCATCAGTATAATTTCCTGTATCTCCCATTGTGATGCTGTAATGAAGAAGTTATTATAGTTTGGCCCTTCAGCCTATGACAGATTGAATTTTCCATGACTTGATGATGTGACAAAGTCATTGCTCAAAGGCAAATATACTTTGTAACTGATAAACTAATGCAAATTAATTTATACTTCAAGGGAACTTTATAAAAAGGCATCTTATTTTATTTTTTAACTCAAATTAAAAGCCAGTCAATATTTTAATTTAGTGCCCTCAAGAAAGCAATAAGTACAATCTGCAATGTGGAAAGAAGTATTACTGCAGGATTAGGGAAGTTTCAGAACTTTAATCTTTTCTTTTCTATACTGTTGGACTATGATGATGACCAATGTTCTTTTAAGAAACTTGAGCTTTATCATAGGCCGATTTAGGACAGAAGGAAGAACTGGATGCAAAAGTAATTTTCTCTTGTCATGTTCATACAAAGAATATGTGAATTATTACTCCCAACAACAAAAGCTTCACCCAGATTGTCAATTCACTTATTTCATTGCCTTTAGGCCAGAACTCTGGACACGGGTTTGGTGCTGTCACATATCCTTTTCCATCTCATTTAAGTGATCTGGCCTCTGTTTTGGGAATGCATTTTTATTGTGCTGTTAAGCCCTGTGTCCCCTACATGAATATTTCATATATCTACTAAGTGCTTTCACTGAATATATTAGTCCCTGGTTTTCTCTTCTTTTTTTTTTTTTTTTTTTTTTGTCATGCCTGTTGCCACAAATAAAATGGTAATCGTGGCCTAAGTATACAGGAATAATCCTTTATGGGATGGCAATTTTCAGATGCCAATAATAGCTACTTTGTCAGGTTTTGGCTAGGCTATTGAAAATGTTTAAACAAAATCTGTCCGTCATATTACGTAAACATTTTTCTATTTATATCTGCCTTTACCAGTCCACAACAAACATAATGAGCAATAAATGGAGCAGTGGCCAAAAGACACGTTTATGACTCATGCAGATGCCAAGGGACCATCCTAATATGGGCACTGCTTGGCGTTTCTGCTAGCAACAGACCAGAGTGTAACCCTTATTTGACAGTTTTTGATAAGTTTACAGTTAAAGCCCATAGACTTTACTCATCTTAATGTAAAGTAATGTTTAAGCTTCAACTGACTTATTCCACTTAATATGACAGATATCAAGGGGCAGGCAACCCTGGCAGTTCAAACGAATATTTTACATCCAAAGCATGGTATAAGCAAGAACAGACTTTGTCGTGTACTGTGGTAAAAAGAAAATGTAAGTGTGCCCATTTGCTACTATTCAGACTTCATCCCTTCCATTGGACCTAAACTAAATTAACGTTGGACTCGAGCCACACCTATTTTCTAAGAAATAAGCTTGGCTATGGTAATGGCAAGGATTCATAAGATCATTTCACCCATTCTTGTGATGGCTAGAATATTTCCCAACAGTGAATCTGCTGATGGCTTATGCAGATTTCATCTATTGAGCTGAAAATATATGTGCACTTCCCAAAAGAGATTTTGAGATAAGGGTGGAAATGGAGCAAAGAATGAGTTCCTAAAAGGTCAGTGAGGATGCCTTATATCATGTTAGATAGGAGATGGTCCATGTTTTTCTGCCTACATAGAAACCTCCTTCCCAGGTATGCTAAACAAAGGTTTAAAAAGAATGTGTTAAGGGACTTTCAACTCTTCTTTTTCTCCCATTCACACATTGGAATAATGAGCCAAATGTACAGGTGCTCCAGGGGATGTTCTTGGACTATCTGGATGTGGAGCACCTGGCAGATGAGCAGATTTACATAAGCTTTCTATCCTGTTAAATATTTCTTATTTCCTAAGCATACTTACGTGTCCTTTTACTATTGGAAACAGTCTCCTTCTTCAGAAGATGCTGCAGGAACAACTTCACCATTATTTAAAATCATGGTAGTCTTCTCTGTAAAATGAAAGCTGTATGCACAAGGCTTAGAAGTAATACAATGAACTTAGTAATATGCAGCTCTGAAATAACCTATTTCTTGGCTACACAGAAGAAAGCTATGCTTCTGAATCCTCCTCCATTGGTACAGAACAACTTCAGATGAAGTCAGTTGTATGATAATACTTCTGTCTGACAGATAAAGTGTTTTGTGTAAAGTCCACTTATGCTGATACAAACCAGCCTGCTTTATTCCACATGCAGACCCCCTTCAGCAAGAAGTTTATGTGAAGCTCTATGGTAGGATGTGATCTTTTGTTAGACAGGGAGTCAACTAAGTGGGGTTGTTTGCCAGACAAGAAGAGCCCATATATTTACCATCATGCACGTTTAGAATTTATTGACATCTCTACTTCAGACTGGAGTTTTGCGGCCAGTTTATACTAAAAGCTTGAAGCATGCTGAGTTCAATGGAAGCTTTTTTCATTAAAACCGGAGTGCTGTGTCTCAAGCCCTAGGTGTTTATTCATTCACTTTTCAGAAATAAACACAATAAAAAATTGTTTTAAGGATGAGGAGAGGCTCCAAATCACCAAATGACATTTTTATCTATATGTTTTGTTTTGTATTTATTTTTCAGTCATCTGCATATTAACATTTGATTAGCAACTGCTTGTTTAAGAGAGCATATCAGGTTATCTGGCTGAAGATAACAAAGCATGTTTTCCATAGAGGCTTCCAGACTAGAGGCTACACAGATGTGCCTGAGTTAAAAGGATCTCACTGTCTACTTTGAGAAGTGTAGATGGCTTCTGTATTTAGAGAAAACTCATCTGAAGCATCATAAAATAAAATGTACGGAAAATATAATATTCCATAATTAAGATTTCTAATGAATTGCCTTGTTAATCCATACAGTGTATGCATGTTGCAAAATTTTCCTGGCTTAATTAGTGCACTTGCTGATTATGTTTATTTCCTGATGTACACACTGATTAAGCATTGTCCATACACTGAGGCTTGAAGCGGGATCAGTCTACAAAATAGTACCTAGTTATTTAACTGGAGACTCAGAATGCAAATAGATCAACTTATGTAAAATTAAATTAGTTCTAATAGAACCCATTTTGACTGAGCAGCTGGTGACACATTATAAACAGAATTCTCTTGTTATATGAAATAAAGGACTTCTGCTAACAGATGCTTATATACTTTTAAGCCACAAAAAATGTCGTATTATGTTTAAGGTCTAAAGTTAATGAAAGAAAATAAATTCTGAGCTTGTTAGGTAACACTTCTGCACTGGGTCTCAGCATTGCTATTTGAATGGTGTGTAAGGTCAGCTAGCCCTTTGCAATGCTCCATGTGGGAACTTAAAAGTGAATAACTACTAAATCATTAGTCTCTCAGCTAGCACATTAAACCTGTTCTCTTCAACAAGCAGTGGTTATCAGCTGATTTTTGAAAAAACTATTAAGATGCTGGTACTGTCCCCTAAACCCTTAATTATTTTGTTCTTTTAATAGAAAGTGACTACTTTGTCTTTACTATTCTTTGAGAACATCATTTCAGACTGGTTTATAACACTCAAACTAGCCATTAAGAATTAGTGGTGTGCCGTTCCTGGTCAATACTTGACAATGAACTGCACTTTTTTCCTACAAATGTTGTCAGCCACACTGAAATGTGTTAAAGTCCCAGTGACAGGCCTTTTCTTAGTGACAGAAGGTCCAGTGGATGGTATGAATGAGGTAGGTGTGTTTTAAACTCCTAGATGTACAGTTTATTTGTGGAAAATTTAAGCCTCCAAGACAAAGGACAGAATAATTTCAACAGAACTAAGTAATTAAACAAGTAAGTAAGACATTAAAGGCCTAGATGTGCATTTTCTGGCTTTAATGGATTTAACTCTGATCATGGATTTATTTGAAGATGACTTTTTGTGAAGAAGACATTATACTGGAACTTACAGGCTCTTTGGTTCTTGTTCTGTGTTTGACAGTGCTTACCCCACCAGAATTTCTGTCCTTAACTGACTATCTAAATACAGCAGTGTGCAAATTAATGCATATGGATGCTTTAAAACATTATAAAATTAATTATATCTTTAGTAAGTTAATTAGGAAAACAATTAATCAAATGCACTATTTTTAATCCATTCCTGGTGCGTTTGTGATTTTATTTTGTTTTTCTGTCAATAGCACCTACTAAGCAGAATTAAAAATATCGGTTCATCCATTCACAGGCTGACAGTTTTTACTGGCCTTACTCAATTTTAATTTAATATCAGTGGACTCTCTGGAGTTAGAGGTCTACAGAGCTTAAATCATAATGTTTTAGGCAACTCTTGCAGAACCTAGATGAGTACAGACAGATGCAAATCATAGTGATTTAAATCTCTAATTCTTACTATCATTTGAATAAATGAGCAATAAATCTGGATTCAAAGAATTGCATTTGTACTTATTTTCTTAATGCATGGTTGAACTATGAAGATGTGGATTTACGTGTAGCATGAATCTTATACTACATTTGCTACTTCTTTTTTGGCAACCTGGAAGATACACTAGCTTCACATTTAAATATCATCTGACTGTACATTTCTTCAGTTACCTATTTTGTGCATTTTGTTTGAAAAGGGAAAATGACGTTTATTTTTTATTTAAGGGACTTAAATTTTACCCTTATAATTTGGGTCACGCTATTTTTGTATGGAAATGGGAATTCAATGTGGAACATATATAATCAGACATTGCTTTTACATTTACTACAAAAAATTATGTTTTAGATACATTATAAAAAGTATTGAAACATTCTGCATATAGAACTGATTTGAAGAGAAAAACAAATTTTACTGCTTCTTCAAGACCTGATAGATTTTTTTTTTCCCACTTTAAATGCCTAAAACAGAAAGAAAATATTTTTCCTGGATACGCAAAAAGACATGATTCCAGTTTTCTTCGCTAGTAATGTAAGAGTACCCTTTGCAAGTGTGAAATGCCACACTCTTGTTTTCTGAAGAACATATTTGAACAAAAATATTAATCTTTTCAATAATATTTTAAAAAGATAAGTTTAGCATGAAAGATAATGCTCATGAATACACGGTAACAAAATACATGTGTTATATGTTTAGGCAGTAATGTTGAGAGACACTATTGAATCAGGTGTCAAAATGCAGTGTGGATTATCTTTCAGACCTTTTAGATGCTAAAATATTTTTAAAGTCAATTTTGTCTTCAGATACAGTTCTTTATTCTATCATTTCAATTAATATGGGTGTATGTGAGAATTAAATTTTTAAACCAATTTCCTCCATAGTCACTTAAGATTTTAATACTGCAGAAATGAATTAAAATGCATGAGTCTCTTAGCAATACTCATTGGTATATTATAGTTCTGCTCCAAAGAGTTTTCAGTCTATGAGGAAAAAACCCCTCTATTGTACAAGTGAAGTTTTTTGCCTAGTGTCCCTAAAAAGGTGAGAGCTTTCATACTCAGTAGGTATGCTTGTAAGTATGGTAGACTCTTAAATTTAATGCCTTAATGCAAGGCGCTTAAATTTGGAAGGATGCTCTGACCTATCAGTATAATGAAAGCATTTAAAAGCGTTAGGTTCACTAATTATAGACATAACACAAATACACAACACTTGATGGGGTTTTGCAGATATTAATAGCAATGGAATAATAGATAAGAATGGAGTTGAATCCACGTCAAAGTTTTGGAGACCAGGGCATATATCTGGATTTATATGCACTTAAATCTTTGCTCCATGGATGTTCATTTTTTAAAATGTCATCTCTTTTACACTCTCTTGCAGACACTGGAAGAAAACAATTGGACTTTTAAATATTTAAAAACAATCTAAATTTATGTTTACATAATCTCGTTCTTTTACATAACCTCATTCTTTTACTTGCTGTTGGTCGTTTTTCAGCAGCCTTTAATGGTGGTGAAGCATCCAGCCAACTAAAAAACATTTAATGCTAGTTAAACCTTTGTGCAATAGAAACTGAGGCTAATAATCTCATACCTGGGCAATGGTTATTATGATCACAGTTTACATTCCTGACACTGTCTCTGTGGTCTCCCCCATTTTATGCCCAGGAAAAGGAAAAACAGCCAGCACTCATTCCAGACTGAAATTTAAACAGCCAAAAATCATTCTGCCGTTAAGCAAGAAGACAATACAAAGCAAGCAAACTAAATCCAAATATGTTTAAATTGCTGCTTTAGCCTGCGTGGTCTTTTCATATGATTCATGCAAAAATAAAAAGAAAAAACAAACTAAATTAGGACCACAGCTCTGAAAAAGTGCAAAACTTCATATTTTTTCCCCATGTCTAAAATGTATCAACTGCAAAATGTCACTGTGCTAGATCAAAATTAAAACCACATGAAGTGAAATATCAAACTTCATGCTCAAAAGAACTAAGAAAGTTCCCGAGACACAACCTTAATTTAAAGAAGCAAAATTACAAGAAGTCACGCAGAGCAGTATTCTCCTCCTCTCCTTGGAAATGCGCAGCTCTTTATTATGGAAAGGCAGTAGCCCCTCTATAGTTAGGGTTGCAATCAACTTCCATTATAAAGCCCTATTTTAGCCCCCTGTAACTTTGGCTCGAAAAATTGGAATACAAATTGCCATATTTTCTCCAAAAGAAAAGAAGAATAGATGAGGATTTTTTGTTTATTTGGTGAGGCGGGAGGATTAGGTTTTATTTTTACTTTTTTGTGTGAAATTGAGGAAAAATTACTTAACAGTTACAAAGTTTAAGTCACTAAGAAAAAAACTAATGTGATCCAAAATTTTCATTTTTTTTGTTGCTACCATATCTGCCCTTATTAGTTGAAATTATTTACAAATAATCTAGCAAAACAGTCCCATTGCCTTTTCTCTATTACGAGGGATGGGCCTAATTTTTCTCCTGGTGATGACAGTAAGAATATTTTGCTGATGACTTTACGGACGTAGGATTAGGCAATCTGAACAACATTTTCAAAAGCAATTCATGTCTGGTTGTGTGTTATAAACCTCAAAATGAAGTATAAAGCACATGTTGATCTACCTGGAGTTTTTGAGTAAGTGTTTAGTTTCTGGAGCTCTCCACATATTCTTTGCTGAAATTTCCAGCACAGAGGGAATGACTCTTAAACTAAAAGACTGCTTCTAGAAAGGCCAGAAGAAAACATACAATTAGTTACTGAGGGCTACTGACTGCAATCTAGAGATTGCCTAATGACACTGTGGTGAACACTAGCCACTCCCAGCATTCAGCCTTATTTATCATGCTTGGCTCATTTCCTAGGACCAGGTCCAGAATAGCCTCTGGCCATGTAGGCTGTTCAACAAACTGTGTAAGAAAAGAAAGCAAGCATAGTCCATGGAAACATAGTTCCCTTTTTTTTTCAGATAGTTGTTATCCCATTCTGGATCTAAGCATTTTAAATTCTTTATGATTAAAGACCTGGCATTCTTGCAGATCTCTCTGATTACTGAGAAAAAAAAAAAAATTCTTATGGCTCTCGCTTACTTTTATGTAAACCATTTAGAACAGGTTTATAGTACTATTTCCATTCTATTCAAATGATCTCTCTTCGGTTAGAAAGAATAAGGTTTTTCTTCCCTGCTGCATATGTGTGTTTATTCATATATATAAAATAAACATTTGTGTATATATATGTAAAACCTGAGAATATTTTGCATATTTATAGTGGTTTGGACAGCCCAAAGTTTGTTGTATACTATGTTATAAGATTAAGTATTATAATTATTTAGTGTATTAGTATGTTATTTTAAATGCTAACAAGATGCATCAGAATGTAAATTTAGATCCAATTGTGATTATATACATACAATATTGCATACACGGTTGAATTTGACTTGGGGTTCTCTTCATGCAATGCTTAAGATGTCCATGCGAGATCACTGTGTCTTATGGTATAACCTGAACTCTTTGAACATACTCTAGTAAAGTTATTCAAAGTTTAGCAAGACTCTTGGAATATTATCGAAAAAAATTACACTATAAATTTAGAGATTTTAACAAACAATGAAATCTGACAAGGTTTTAAAAATATAATAGAAAAATCTGTACTAAGATGGTTCTCCTGAACAAATCAGGCTGTTTTCAGTGGGATATATCTATAAAATAAGTCCTAAAAATTTAGAAGCAGCAGGAAAAGTATAAATCCTGTGCCAAAATACTTGAGAGTGAAAGAAGGAAAAAGATGCCAATATTTTCTCTTTTTATATCCACATAAGATATTTTAAAAAATTCTTTTTTTAACTGGCTGTTTTCATCATTATAATTAATGTTCAGACCCATTTGAATTTTTCTTTGCCGTTCAGGCTTCTTAAAGCCCAGGAACACTAAAATCACTGTTTCTACAATGTCATTGGGCTTTTCTTTGGATAATAATTATGTGCTGCACATAAGCAGAGAGGAGAACAGAAAATGACACGAAGGATTTCCCTGAAGGAAGCAGCTGTCAGGGATCAGGTAAGACATTGCTGGCAATAGCTGTTGGAGTTTTGTTTGTGTTGTTGAGAAAGCAGCAAAGAGGTTGCCTAGGCCCTTTCCCAAGACATGGCTATCAGAATAAAAAAAGTCTGAAGAACCACGGCTGGAAGCCTAGGGAGATCTGAGGACAAGAACACGGGCTGGAAGGCAGGTGTTCAGCAGATGAATGTTTACCTGTTGACTTCTCTAATCTGGAAAACAGTGGTATGTGAGCAACAGAAACAAAGGCAGGACCTTGCCTGCAGACACATATAAATCAGAGAAGGGATGTTTCCTGAAGAGAACCTGGAATGCTCCTACTCAGAGGGCCACAGGTGGGCTTCAGTGAAAAGGCTGTAAGAAAAGATATGAAAGGAACTGAGGGAAAGATACAGTTGTCACAGCTCAGGATATTTATACAGCTATGTTGAGTTCTGTACTTCTCAGGACTACATGGCCAGTGACATAAGTGAGCTTTCTGTTAAGATTTCCAGGGCTCATTTGCTCTGTTGGAAATAATGATTTTCCCAAACAAGATTTAGTCTGATGCTGCAAATACTCATGATGAAGTTTTCAGAGGCTAACACTGGAGGTGTTAGAGGTGTCACCCCTACTTCTAACATTTGTGATGGTGTGTGAAAGTTAGGAATGACATATACAGACACAAATACATAAAATAGGCAGCAATCAGATGAATAATTTAGAAGTCAAAAGTTCTCTAAAGTAAGGTTGATCTAAACAGATTCCTTTTGCTTTTTGAGTCAAGACGTATAATAACTTGAAAACTACTAAATTATGACATGATCTGACATTGTTACTCAGAATTTTTCCGGCTGATGAGCTATCTAAATTGCAAATGAAAATCTGGTAGTATCCATGATAGAAAGTTTCTTACCATAACAGCAATATGATTATTGCTTTTTTTATTTATGCATTTAATAATACAATGATTAGGAGAAAGATGTGTTTGAGGGCTTTTTTTAATTAGCAGCAAGAGCTGAGAAAATTTGTTACTCAATATTTAGTCTTATTACGGGATCTTTTGAAAGGCTTAATCCATATTTGACATCACCTACACCTAATTTTCAGTGCTTATTAAATAACTGCTTTCAGTTACTTATTAAGGCTATATACTAGAGTAAATAAGACTGCAAAGAGAAAAATATTTGCATTTCTTAGTTTTAGATCAACCTGAATTTCATCAAACTGTAACTCAAAACAGCAATATTGTAATCTCCTTTTCAATGAGGTACAATCCCAACAACAAAACCCATTAAGGACAACTTTTTTCCATCCTTTAAATGGAGAGTTGTCCACAGTCTCTTGAGTATTTTTATAGAAAGCCTAAGAGAATTGAGTGCATGCCTACACTAAGAGGCTTTGAGAAAACTCACCTGAAATGTCTGTTTCCAGCTTTCTGTGGTAGAATCTTTTGGCAGGAAAGGTGTACTCCAAAATTTGCTGGCTCTCTCTAGGGTACTGCTAAGTAAACTTTTAGGAAAGAAGGTGGCTAGAGGAAGATGAAATCTTTCTGTTATTTCAGTGAATAGAGTATTTCATAGAGAACATGCTGAAAACTTTAACACTCCCATGAGCCAACATATAATTTTACTTGAATAATCATTCCCTTGTTAATATTAGGTCAGGTATCTTTTCTTCATCCTTTTTATTCCTCTAAATTGACACTTCTGAAGTAATATGTTGTACAAACATGGTTAGTACATTTTTAAAATGTCATTTCAAAGTTGAATGCTTAATTACTTGTAGTTTTTCTGCTATGTATATATCCAGCAGTTTTCCTCAGCATGAGCATGCTAACATAACTCACTCCAGGCTGATTTATTATTTTTATTCAACCAGGTGCTGCATGGGTTTGGCAACTTTGGCAATGCTATTGTCTATAGTGACTCTGCACTTGGTGCTTGACGATGCCAACGCGTGCAATGAATTTACTGGCACCAGCAGAGAATATTTCATTCCTTATCTCTTCCTGAAGAATCTCCCATATTCTTTGGTATTCAGTACGTCTCATGTAATCTCTTTGATTTCTTTGATACCTCTCCGTTTCCAGAATGTTCAGTTATGATTCTGCTGAGCTAATAGCTGTTCTTAGAAGCAGAAATATATCTGTTATGTTGAAGCTTCTTTATAATTATTTTCACTGTTTATTTTGCCTCTCGTGAGGTCTCTTAGGCATCTCTATTTTATTCAGGAGGCTGTATCATAAACAAGTTTTGTCTTTTTAAAATAGATCTGGAATATCATTTGGCAAGATGTAGAAATACAGAGAGTATTTATTTCTGCAGAGGGATGAAAACTTTCTTTTTTTTACTGTAGCAGTCTCTCCTTCCTGACTGTGAAGATAAGCTAAATTCAGGTGAAACATTGAAAATTTTAGTACTATTTAGTGCAATATTCATAGTACTAATTTAAAGTTCTGTGCTGGTTTTGAATAGCTGAACTTGAATAGCAGCCAAATAACTGCTGTACAGTCTACAAGGAAACTTTCTCTGTCAGTCTTCGCTGTGGTTTTTCTGGTGTATTACAACCATTAATTTACAATTTTGTTTATGCTCTTTGAAGAGCATTTTATTTATCAATATGACATCTTGTACCTGAGTATTCATATTAGACCTGCACAATTTCTTACCACTACAAGTCTGAATGGTAGCTACTGCATGTTGCAATGCACATTTATTTCATTTGTGTTTCTGCAAGAAGTCATCACTCTCCTATCAAATTTCATTTTTTCCTAAGCGAGCAGTTTGAGGGATAATTTAACCCTTTCTTTATCCTTTTCTTGTTATTCTTGTAAACTTTGAACCTCCTATTGCTTAGAAGGTCAAAATAGGATGACTGTTGCAACTTCAAGTTTTGCTAACTTTGAAGCACTTACATCCTCAGTACATATTTTGTTTTTTAAATGAATTCTCAACACAAACAATCCAATCTTTGCCAGTTTGTCATTATTTACTGGATTGTAAAACATGCAAAAAGCAAAATTGTGTAAATCTGAATTTAGGATTGATTTAATGACAAAGATTTTTTTTTTCTTACATATGTGTCTCAGTAGAACGTAAGAAATAATACCTTCCAAACCCTTTTTTCAGCAAGCAGTTTTTAATATGCATGGCACTGAGACCATATAGATAGGAATCGGACAGGAAAAGATGATCTGTATCTACAAATTTTACTGATCCCCTCATCCCATGTCCTTCCCATGATGTGAGAGGATATTAATAGCTTTGTTAAACGAGCTGTACCTTTAAGATAAATGAGACAGTTCACAACCCAGGACTGTACTTAACACTGGAAAATATAAAGACAGTGACCTAAATGCCAATCTCACTCCATGATCAAGTAGTGCCATGCACAGCAGATCACACACACACACAAAAAAAAGGACTAGGAAAAAAGCTCCATCTGGTTCAGAAGACAGTGGCCAGTCCCATAAATAACACAAGCTGTCAGGAAAACATCATTCCTATAGTACTCTGCGTATTGGCTTTCTGTCCAACTACAGATCTACTACAAGGAGCTTCAGAGCTTTGCATAGGCTTGGACCGCACTTATCTCTTCAGCTCACCATCCCAGCCACATTCATGAGTTATTCCCAAATTAGCAGGGTGGAGAATGAAATGTACAGAAGTAAAGAACATGGACAGATACAATTCTAGAATCCTATTGCACATGCGTGCACACACAGACACACACACACAAAAAAAGTCCAGATTTTCATTTCAGCTGAGCTCTTCTGAAATAGGAAAATAAAACTCATCAGTAACATTATAATTGGAAAATGTAATTGCAAACTCCACACCACGGTATGAGGTAAAGATGAACAATAAGCTTTACTTTACACTTGTTTGTATTTTAAATACTTCTGTTGGTACCTAATAAGTAGTTGGCAATACTAAAGACAGGAAAGAAACAATTCTGGTTTTTACTTGGTTAAAACAGCCATACATTATTTTTACATTTAGATTTTTTTCGCAATGGAAAAAGAAAGATCATTCAGTACTGAACATTTGTATTCCGGTAACACCTGTTACTAGGTCAGAAGGTGAGAGTGCTGGGCGCTGTACAGGCGTATGATAAATAAATAATAGTTCTGGAAGTTTTGAATATTGGTACAGAACAGAAGTGTGCCTGCATTTTTTTTAGGTGGAAGCTTTACCTTCATAGAAACTGACCACTGGAAATGCTAATACAGAACACGAGCAATGCCGGGGTGGTGTTGAGCCCTGCCAAAACAGGAGGAGGACTCATAGGCCCGGCACTGCCTCTGGAGTTTCCTATCACTTGCTTCAAGTGTTGTCTCACCATCCCGATTTTCCTCCAGGGGGGTGTAATGCCAGTTGATGTCTAGTCTCTGGCTTCAAATTTACACGCCACTTGTGCTCAAGGTGTGTGGGCTCCAAGGAGAGGAGTGAAAATTACTTTCAATAACCTCATCAGTTTTGAGGAACTCTCTCGTGTGAGGGGTAGCAAGCTTCCTTGGTCCAGTTCTGTGCTAAATCACTAGCACATGATGGAGCCACCACTTCCCAGAGTGTTTTGTCAGTTTTACTTAAACATCCTCCCCTCTACTGCAGAGGGAGACGAAGGATTCTCCATTTTTCTAAGGTCTCCCCTGGGGAAAAGAACAAAAGACACATACAGTTTCTGTACTTACAGTTTCTTAGTTATAAATGCAGTTCATAGCTGAACTTTATTTCTGAGGAATCAAATGGTTACTCACATGTTCAAAATATTAAAGGACGTGAAAGTTGTAGCATGAACAGGGTAAAGAGAGACTGTGGATATTTTGTTTTCTCAGAGGTAAAATGGTGATCCCCACTCCTTCGTGTTAATCTGTTGAAGACAAATAGCAATTTGCTGCATGTATTTCTTCCTGGTTTGCATTTAGAAGACGACACACAGAAAATTCACTTTGAAACATTTCCTTAAAGGCACATGATAAATCCCTAGGGAGAAATTCACAGCCTGAAGAGAGCCTTGTGCTTGGGTTTGATAGTGACAGATAGGAATGGAAATACAGTACTTGGTGCTTCGAACTGAGACCATTATGTGTGCAACTCACAGTGAGACCACGGCAGAATAAAGCTTCCCCCAGCCCCACCCAGAAGTGTGGCTGCCTTTGTAATTTTAATTGGTCTGTGTTTGTGGAGTGGGGCCTCTATTTACTTATGGCTTGGGGCTTGTGTTTACCAAGCCTGGTGGAGGCCAAGTGTCATATCACTGAAGCTTAGTTCCTGCAAGCTCTCCTGCTATATCTTGAGGCACTTTTCTTTTCAGTATCTGTGCCTGTCTAATTCGCGAGCTTCTGTGAAACAAGCACAGGAGGGTACAAGGCCTACAGGGAGGAATTACACCTAATTACTCAAATAATTGCTAGGCTGTTGCCTTCTTAGTCACTGAAAATAATTTCCAGGTCCCTGGCTTTTATAGATAGTCTTCTAGAGGCAGGAGGACACAGCCCCCTTTTTAACTCAGCCCATTCACTCACAAAATCAGAACACTCGAGCCTGCAAAATTAATAAGCACCACTTCCATTACATATATTTTAGGTTGTTGTTGCCGTGGCGATAAAGTCAGGGACATTGAATCTCCTCTGTTGAGCCATTGTTATCATCCCTGGCCATCTGCTGCAGAGGAGTGATATTCCATCTCATTTGCATGATGACTGATATATGGGAGGTTTGGAAGGACATATGCCACAGCAATCATGTGATGAAAATTAAAGTGAAAGTTTTGGGCCCAGAGCCGAAAAAAATCTGTGTATGCGCATGAGGCTGTTGATGTGCAAATGTGAATCATATTGAGAAGGTTTGAATAGGGAGGTGTGACGTAAAGAGGGGACACAAACGCAGGTGCTTATCTCTAGGCAGTCAAAGGCACTGGATGTCATATCATGGGAACTACCTTTCAAAGACACAGCTTTAGTGCACAGTTCAGCACACAAGGGAGGAGAAACATATAAGTTTTGGAAACAAAAATAAAGTAAGTTTAACAACTTTTTCACACTATTCTGAACCCATTGATGTTTAAGCAACTTGTACTATTAGTAACTTTCTGTCTTTTCTATTGCTTGTGCTCTTATTTTGCAAAAAGCAAAAAATCCTGTCCATATATCAATGTTGAAAGCTTGAGAGATTTGTATTAAGAAGTTTGAGAGGTTTTAATCCATGTTTAAAATGCTCTCTGCAAACTTTTCTTTTTGTTTAAATGACACTAATGCTGTTTCTTCCACAATGTATGCTTGGTCATTATCTTAAATGCTATTTTGGGCCTCAATTAAAAAATAGCTACTTGTAACTGCTTTGAGAATGCTTTCTGAATAAAATGTCATGGTGTAATTGCATTTATACTGCCTCAGTAAAGCCTTTGTTCATATACATTTTAGAATTGTGCAAATTTGCAGCTCTAGCTATTTGATTTGAGGAAATGATCACAAGGACACTTTTCCTCTCATTTTGAAAAGTTACCGAACTTAAATACTACCATTGAAAAAAAGAGAGGGGGAAAAAAATGAGACGGGAGAGGGAGAGTGGGACCAGTGTATTTGTAGGAACTGTTCGATAGATGCAGGTTCACTTGCATTTATGTATTACACACCAAAGAGCTTCCTCATGATGTTTTAGAATGCTTCAAAATCATGCGTAATGTTTTTAAAATGAAGATTGTTGATCAAGATATTTAATAGCATTACTCTAAGTGAAAAAGAGTCTTTCAAAGCGTGACATTTCAGTCCTTTAAATTATTTGGGATTCAGAGAGTGAATTGAGAGCTTCTGATTAAAAAAGCGAGTACTATACTTTAGAATGAAGGTCTGTGTCAGGAAAATCTTTAGAAAGTTAAATGACAGTAATATCAGGCAAGGTTGAAGAATGAAATGGACCTTCTGGGACAACATTTTGCAGGAGGATGATTTTTATGAAATAGCATTTGATGTTAGAGAAAGTCTGTTTAACACTCTGATCAGCAATAGCTCTCTCTCTCTCTGACTTTCTTTTGTCTTTAACAAAGCACTTAGTTCAGATGTTTGTCTTCCTTCATATGTAAATAGCAAGACAATCTTCTGCAAGGTGCTGTGAATTTTTCATTTAATAGATTATAAAAGTACAAATCCGAGATTTTATCCTTAAACTGTATGGGGTGAACTTTGTCAGTTAAGGATCTTTTTAGGATTCAGAGTGACCATTTATTATCTCTTTGTCAATTAAATTTGTTAAGTTAATTGCGTAGATGTGTCTTCTTTGGTTTGGCTGTGCAATGGTTTTGTAATTCTTGGGGAAAATTACAACATTTGTGATGAAAGCTTTCGCTGAGACAATAAAATGTTTCTGCTGTAAGGTGGCTAACAGATAATCCAGATTCAGAATGAGGAATTTCTGAATATAAGCTTTGCCTCCTAACTTCCCAGTTTGGAGCATTTTATTTTTACTTGTAAATATCATCTGCGTATTATAGTACTTTCATGCCTGCAGGCTAAGATTACCAGTCTTCCTTTTTTTCCTCCTCCTTCTAAATATTCAATTACTCAATGGTAATTATTATTATGTGGCCTTCTTGGCTTACTGCATTATTAGATTAATATAGATTTCTTGTGCCAAATTAGCGGAAATCACTGTTATACACAACAACGAATCACTTTTTTTTTTTGTTTTATTTACTTTGTTGAATAACAGGAAGACTTTGACATCATGAGGTTTTATTCCTGAGACTTTTAATATAATATGTCTTTGAAAGCTGAGCGGGAGAGGACATATTTTGTTTTGCTTTTTCTTTTGTCAGTTTCTAATCAGTAGAAACTTTGGTTAAATTTTAATTTAGTTCATTCAGAGATCTATAAATAGGGACCTCTGTGCATGAAATTACAGTTAAAGTCTCTGGTTATTGTTTCAGAGGTGTGTAGCAGAGGTAAGAAAACCGAAAATGAAAGAAAAGGAGCTGTCCAGGGTACTGCAGCTGGTTAATATTTTCTGTTACTGTACAGAAAAAATTGTTTACTGAAGTGTTCACAAAACTGCCACCATTTGCTACTGTTTGTCTCCCCCCCCCCCACAC
>NW_008794414.1:4086666-4142312 GCF_000699145.1 Aptenodytes forsteri
CCTTATATTGAAGTTAACGATAAAAAACTATGTGTATGAAAAACTTATTTTAGGAGGATGTCATGTTTCTGTGAATAGCAAATACAAATACACCCTCAGATCACAATAACTTTCACAAATTGCTTATTAAAACTAAATTTTTATGTGAAGGTTTTTGCCAAAGTTACAGACAATAAAACTTTTCCAGTCTAAATTAATCTTTGAGTATAGGACAAATTGTTTCTATGGTAGTGCTGCAATGTAAACAAAACAAACAAACAAACAAAAAAACCCCAGATCCCAATCTTGCATTACTTGATTGCTTTTGAAATGAATTCTTGTCCTTATGTGACCTGAAATGTGTGGTTACAAAGCTATAGAAATCCAAACGATCATATTTGTTTGATATGAAATGAAAAAAATAGTTAAATTGAAAGTTTAACATCATGAAATTCAAAATCCCAAGCGGTATATAAACATTAAAAGAAACTTTGGACTGCTAATCCTAGGAAATGAGTTTTATGGATTGAATTCAACAAGGCTTCAGAAATGGTTCCATCTGCTGCCTAGCAGCTGGTGAAAGGATAAATTTAATTCATTAATTCATTTGGAAAAAAGGATCCAAGTAGTAAAGACTTCATTGCTCATAATGCATATAGGTGGAAATCAAAACCAAAATTAGGTCCAGTTGATCATCTTTGGTAATGAGGAGCATTGTCTTTGTTATTGTTATAATGATCTTGATCAGGCAGTTGACAATATATTGACTATATGCTGTTAACCAATATTTTTATGTCTCAAAAACTTGGGAACAGTTCTGAAAGCATAACTCATCTTCTGGGAGGAACATCCCTACTTTGGGAGTTACAGATTATGTAGGTTTAAAAGCTGGAATGTTTCATTGAAACAATATTGCTGTTTTTCTATGAATATTTGCAACTTCTTTCCTATTAAGTCAATTTAAGAATACAAAATAAGGTACGATTAAAATTAGAAAATAAACTTATTCACAGTTAAGTCACCATAATAATCCAAAACCAGAATGTCAAATGTAAAGAGTTTATTACTTTCCTTTACTTTTCTATTAAAGTCACAAGCTTCATCTTTTGTTTCCTGTCTCCACCCATTTTCTTTTCATAATAAGTGCTAAAAACTTGGGCAAGGGTAAGAGAGAAAAATATAAGTTAAGGACTTATAAGAAAGGGCAATATTGAAATATCCAGAGTTTTAAAGGCAAAATTAATTGGACAAGTGCTTCAATAATAACTTAAGTTCTAGATATAAAGTTATCCAAATTATCACAACCTCCAGATACAGATTTTTTTTTTTTAAAGTGGTTGCCTCTACTTCTTTTAATCTAAATCACAAGCAGTGAGTGCAAAGTTATCTCAGGCTTTTGAACCATGAGATGGTCAAGTGGCAAGGGCTCTTCTTCACCTTATACCAGGCACACAAGTAAGCTTGTGCCTCATTACTTGCTGAGGAACACACAGGACTGATGAACCTGTTATCCTGAAACCAGCTAAATACCTGCCAATGCTTATTTTCAATGTTTCTGCTTGAGATGGTGATTTCATGAATGATATTTGGCTTTTCCTGTTTCCTCTGTAGCCCATAGCTCACTGTGGTGGGTTTGCTGGATTTACTATAAAGGTTCTGTTCGCACCCTGTGGGTTGGGTTAAGAATTAGGATTTATGCATTTACTTCTACTGTTGCATTGTTTATACAGCTTTGGTTTAGTTTTGATCCCTTTTTTTTTGCCTTTGAGGCTCTTCCACAGTGTCAGCTGCTGACTGATAGTAGGAGAACGGCCTCGTGGTGTGAATGAAAGGGACCTAGCGGTTGGTAAACAGAGATAAGGAATAAATAGAGCACAGGCAAAAGGAGATAGTTCTGTGGGAGCCCAGATTGCCGCCAGTCTGTTCAAGTGAGATGCAGTGCCTGTCCTTTTCCCAGATTAAATTAGTGTGCGAAATCTCCAGTGACCTCCTCCCCTTCTCCCCATACTCTTTAGCCAAGCTGAACAGCCTCTGCTGTAAAGTATTCATTTTATCCAGGGACAAGTTGGACAATAGAACTCTCCCTGTTACTTATGGACAGCTGTCGTGATTCATAGGGCTTTTCAGCATTTCATTTTTCATAAGAGTTAAAAGGGTTTTACCTTGTAACTGACGAGAGGTTAGAAATGCAAAGACGCCAGCCCTGAGGTTGCCTGTAGTAAGGAAGTTAATAAATAAATATCACCCCACACATACACACGTATCCCCTCCCCAATGTGCGAAAGACTGTGTATTTTGTTAGTGCTGCTCTTCTTATTTAAAAGGGTTTAATTGTGATAACATGATTATACTGAAGCATGAACTGCATGGAGAAATTAACAAGCAGAGACACAGCGATATACAGGGCCCCCAAGGTTCCCTAAATTAAAGGTGACCAGTGCAAACCCAGTGAGTGCCCTTTTCCCTTCTTTGCCCTTGCTTTCGCTTACATCTCCCATCACTTTATTACCTGTAAATAACTCCCAGGAAAGAGTAAACCCTCATGAGATACCTCTGTGGTCCCGTATTTTTTTTTAGTGATTTACTGCAAATATATTCAGCATTTTGACTGATTAAATAGACCTTCGGCAACCTTGAGGGTCACTGTGTAGAGTATGTACATAGAAAATGCATCAGCCCATTGTACCCTGGCAGCTAATGAGATTGGTCGTTAAGTAAATGACACAAAGCCTACAAAAAAAGCTTAGCAGCTCACTAGAGTATCACAGAGTGTCCCTGCACACCACACAACGACACAAACAGTGGACTAACCTAGCCCACCCCTGCTTTATTCTACATCACTGCTTCCCTGATGTCAGCGTGAGAGGCAGAACAAAGGCTAAAAGGCACACGGTAAGTCAGTCTGACAATTATGCCCTAGGGAGAAAGTAGAGCAAATCTTAGCCTAACCATGGGGTTGAAAGTCCGTTTCTAGACAAGTAGGTCATAATGAAGGGATTTTTTTCCCCCCCCCTGTCACTTCACGAAGGGGAGAAAAATGTCTCTGGAATCAAGGTTGGGTTTGCTTCTTGTTTGTTTGTTTCCTTTTCTCTCTGTCTGATGTGTCAGCTTACAAAAGTTTCTGGAATTCCGAAAGTAAGGTGAAACAGTGTGTTTTGTGAACTAGATATTGTAATTATAGTGTAATGAAAGAAATATTCTTTGTAAGAACTGCCACACAATAAGCACTGCCTCAGATGTACATTAACATCTGATGAACTTTACAGAGAGAAAGTTTCTTTTTACTTCTCTGTAAAAATCTGCTGAAAATGTGTTATATGTATGAATACACATTTCATTCCACTAGCCAGCTACTTACACCCCTAAATACCTGGTACAGTTTTTACAGCTATGCAGATACAAATGAGTTGTTACTATAATTTTGGGGTGTTTTTTAAAACAGATTTTTACATGATGTCTCTCTGAGTGTAGTCTTTTACATGAGCTGAAATGAAAGAGTTGAAGCTTGCTGTTAAAGAGTTACACAGTCATTACCTGTTTTCTTTGCACAGCAGCAAAATATTCCACTGATATCTTAGAATAGCAGGTGCCTGCCTGTGTATCCAATGATAAAATCTTTTCTAGCAATGTTTCAGTTTAGTATCTCAGGACCCTTTATTTTGCTGAAAAATGGCAACAGGAAGTTGCCAGAAAGTCTTGTTTGCACTGCTAAAATGTTTCTGTCTGCTTTGCACTTTGCAGGCTCAGGGGATGTTAGGTTCAAAACAACATGATATTATTGCAAGATGCCTGTGTGAAATGAGTAATGCTTCTCCCCCCCCCCCCCCCCCCCCCCCATCAACCATAAAGTCATCCATATGTTTTAAGAATGCTTTCTCAAATACAGACAGTTAAAGAAGTGGGGTTTAGATATCAGCCTGCATTTCAGGGGTTTTAGTTGGTTGTTTTGTTTTGGAAGAGTTATTTAATTTGGGAGAACACTTGTCAGTATATGAGTATTTAGATGTGTCAGGATAACCTGTTCATTTAAAACTCTTCATAGGTCACAGAAGTCAGTTCAGTACGATATGTTGCTTACTCAGGGACATCTTTTTTACTGCATGGACAGTGGAAGTATCATCACAGCTTATAGAAACTAAGACAAAATGTGATAAACATATGCGTTTGGTGATTCCTTGCAAAGGGGTGTGTGTGCATGCATATATACGAATCCGCATGTGCATATTTATATAAAAAGTGTACATATGCAAAAATCTATGTTCACCTATGTAGTATCCCAGTTTATTGAAACTATAAGTAACAGTTATGTCTGCTTTTGCATTTCCCAATATTTGCAACTTAGGAAATTTAATGAGGAAATAAAAAAACTTGAGTAAAATTTTGTATTTAATTTTATTTTCCATATTTTTAAGGTGTGTGCATCTCAGCAACATGTTTTCCTTATGTTACCTCAGAAAATATGATATGCAGGCATCAGAAAACAAGCTTGCTTTCTCAGCGAAGTCCTAGAATTCATACCTAATTGCTCGATCAGCAGAGATTTAGTAAGCTACAGCGTTACAACACTGTTTTGCTTTGAACTTTGCTAATTGATATTAAGTTTCCAGTTCATTTTAACAAGTAAGATTTGAGGATATTTTATGTTCAGGTGCATCACCACAGCTTTTAAAAATGAGCACATCCCTATCACACAGTCATCATGCTTTTTACATACCTACGTGAATGAGAGTAAAGGGTATTTGATATTTCAGCATTCACCACATTAATGAATAAGTTCAGCTGTCCTTTATCCTGTCAAAAGTAGAGACTCATTTAATAGGGGTAATGTACATGCAGCAGTGCTACAAAAATCATACTGCTACTGTAATCTGACAGGTAGAGCCACAGTAAGTTTCACTAGTTTTTCATAGCTTTGTTTTTTTTTCTCGTCTGTCATTTCTTTGGTACACCTAAGAGGAAAGGCAAAGAAAACTTGATTTCTGATAATTAATGTTGTTCATGTGATCTCCCTGACAAACTGTGTAACACACCAGATTTTTAAAAAACACTTTTCAATAGACTTTTTGGACCTTACAATCCAATATGAGGCCTTTGCATATATCTTTGTGTTCAGTTCCTGGGGACACAAGTATCAGTTGTGCATGTGGATCTGAAAAACTTTATGGCATTACACAGTTGGTTTGAATAATTCTAATTCAGGTTTTTTGCACGCTTATAGATTTTCAAGACAGTAATCCCAAAATAACTGATATTTCTGATAAGCAAGTATCTCCAAGGTCAGTGACAGACAATCTTCCTGAAGGCCTGGCTCTGTCACTCCAAAATAAAACATAGCGAATAACGTTCAGAGTAAACTTTATATTCTACTACATCCATATCTATTTGTAGCATCGAGACCAAAATGTATATGTTACTTAACTCATTAATTCTGGAAGTATACATATATAACTGGGACTGGGTGACTTGCAGTTTATGTGCACATAGTTGTGGATTATTAAAAACTGCATAAGCAGAATCAGTGCTTCTGAATTTTAATTATCTTGAATCACTTCAGACTAAAGATACTGTTTAATTAGTGATAAAAAGATTGTCTCCCTCTTAACTTTTTTTAGTACTTACATAAAATCTCTTTGGAGGAGAATTGCTCTCATTTATGTTCGTGGAAGACTTCTAATAACACTAGCAACTTTTGTCTTTCTAAATGACAGATTTCTGGTTCAAAAAAGGTGATAACCTAACAGTAAAAGTTACTTTATAATGAAAATGGGGCTTACCTTCTTGGGTAGGTGAACACTTACAAAAGCATTTGTACACATGAGTGATTCCACTGAGGTGAGGTCGATGGCTCACTTCAATACAGTAAAGCAGGTGTGTAAGTGTTTTGAAGATAAGGGGTTTATTGATTTGCTTAATAGATTTGGGTAACATTTGCTGGCTCATTTTTCAGGTTTGGCTTCATATGTGAACTTTACCCTCCATTAAGGAACTTTGGTTAAAAGGACCTTGCTTTTCATTTAAAGACATGTATTTGAACTCTGCTCCATGAGGCGTTAAAAAAAAAAAAAAAGAAAGCATTAGAACTTTTCCAAAATATGATTTCATGTGAGCATCGGAGATTTCTTCTTAACAGTGTTCCTTCACGTGATATTAAGAGTCACTAGGTCAGTTCCCTCAATCTCAGGAGAAAATTTGACACCTTCAGTGCCCCCCCCCCCCCCCCCCCCCCCCCTTAGAGCACATGTACAGCAGCTGGATTGGCACAACAAAGTAGTAATGGCTCCAAAGGCACCGTTATGGACTATCAGGTCAATAATCCTTATGCTAAGAAGGATTTACATGATATAGAGTAATGGCTCTGTCATTTCTGAAGTAAAAATCCACTTTTTAATGAGCATCAAAATAGCGTTTTGCACTCTTCGCATCAGACGTTATGGTAGTTAAGAAAAACAACATGCATACCTTCTTCAGATAAAAGTTTACATTTAGCTGTTTGAATAAAATAAATGTTAAAATACTGTAGGTAGGCAGCTACAGTATCCCAGACAGAGACTTTTTTGAAAATGTACTTATTACTGTTCTCAAATATTTTCTTCCTTGCTATATCAGAAGAGTATAGGATATTTCCATCATGTCTTCAAATAGCATTTTTATGATGCAGTCCAGAAATAGATTGGGCTTAGGGGGCCTTTTGTTTGTTCTATTTAATTTTTCTACTGTGTGATTTTATCCTACTTCAGGCAGAAGTTTGACACAATCTAACGTACACAATCTAGATCTTGTTACAAAAGTAAGTTTGAAAGTAAGGAGAGTGGTCACAGAAATCCAAGGCTATGATTTTGTGGGAAGAAATATTTTCTTCACTAACAATGTGGTTAACTCAGCCTTCATACAAGATATGGAAAGTCACCAAATCCTAAACAGAAAGAACTACCATAGCGATACAAATGAAAAGACTGAGTACACATGGCATTTTCATTGTATCTCTAACATTTTATAAAATTAAACACCATTTTGAAGTATGGATCTGATGGAAAACATCCTATATATAAGCATTAGACATTTAGTGAACAAAGTGCATCTGAACGCATAAATCACTCTAAATAACATAGACACTTGGTCAGAAGAAACATATATTTAAGGCTCAAGTGTATGGTCAAGCTACTTTATGGAGAGCTTTCCCATTATTTTTGTGAGAAACAGTACTGTCTACAAAAAGGGTTAAAGAAAATGCATTCTGTTGCATCTGCTTACTAAATCCCTTACTTTAGTAGAAATTCAAATTTTGTAAAGATTATTCGTTTTATTGATGCATATAATTATAATCACAAGCCATCTGCTGATTTGGCAGGCATGGTTAAAATTCTCTAACTCTCATAACCTTTCAAGTACAGTGCCCTTGGGACTCTATTTCACTTTTATATTTTGGAAAACATGTAGGGACAAACAAGAGAGGTCATCTGCCGAAAGTCAGACCTGTAAAACATTAAAAGAATAAAGATTGTGATGACTGCTCTTGTTTTAATAGCAAAGAAAGTATTTTCTATTTTATTTCTGAATTCAGGAAGGATTATGCTGGTTTCCATCACGCACTTTGGGAATTTGAATTTTTTCTAGGGATTAAAGCTCTCCCCTAGCACTCCTGGGATCTGGGTTCCAAGTCTAAACTAAAAGAACAAATATTGTTCGGTTTGGTTGTCACAGGTGAATTAAACATATTTGACCTTGGCCTTAATTTTTCTTTTTACACAATTCCCATTACATTTCTATTTGAAATGTTTTAACTAACACTCTTCTCTTTTTTTTTTTTTTTCGGGACTTGGTCATACTGAGTTTCACAGAGACACGTATCACATATTTAGCTTTTTCCCATGAAGCTCAGAAGAGCATTTTAATTTTAAAGGCTGCATACAATAAGGCATAAAATGAGTGGCTAACATTCTTTGCCCTAGTCCTTTAGAAATGCATGCCTGTATTTATATTAGCCTACCATTGACTGGTGGTTAGCCACAGTTACAAATGTTTGGGCTTTTTGCATATGAGAAGTCTTGTTCTCCATTTTCTTGTGTCCTTCACCATGTTTACCCACGCTATTTTATACTTGACAATTCTTCCGTTGTTGTTGTTGTTGTTACATGTGGTGTTGCTCTGCTTCTAGTAGAAAACATCCACAAGGGAAAAAAAAAAAATCTAGGAGATGCTCTCTCTGTCATAATACAAAAATGATCACATTTCACCAAGTCGTAGGATATTGTCAATGTTCTGAGTTAGGAAAAAGGGTGTTTTAGAGAGAAAATACATGAAGGTGGAAAAACTTGGTGCAGAATGGGATAGTCCAGTGACTTCCTGATATTAGCAGAAGGCAAAGACAATCATCCCTCAACAGAACTGTCTTGCTTAATGCTGTATTGACGTGTATCTCGCAGGAACAAAAGATGCAACTCTCACTTCTGTTTAATTAGTGTATCTGAAGGCCTGTATACAGCATACATGCTGCTTTACTCCTTTTGGAGGTTTGATTCTCACCCCACACCCTCATTATGACAAGCAGGAGGGAAATGCACATGTTTGAAAGTGTCTTCACAGCTGAAACTAGGGAAACAGGCCGAGAGTAGCTCTGGTTTATTTCACAACCAATTAAGTATGACATCTGTTGAAACTCAGGAAATAAGTCTCCCTTCCCCCTGTTCATATACTTACTTAAGCTGCCAGTCTTTTGTTTGGATATGGTGAATTTTACTCACATGACTTTTTTTTCTTTGGAATAAATACGCAAAATAAAGAAAACAAGACTTTTTTTTTTTTTTTTTTTTTAAACTAGGTTTCACTGAGTGCATGTGAAAAAGCCCTGCTTGGCACTCACAAATCAAGCAAATGATTGTGTCAATAATTCTTTACCTAAACACTCACCTTACATGCTGAAAGAGGGCATGTTTGTGGCAGGCAATGTAGGCACAATAACATTTTCCTTTTGCAAAATCTGGCTCTTGTTGTTGGCTCCCAAAGGCCAGCAAAAGTTGCTAGAAGGAATTTGGATTTTATTTTCTTTAATTTTAAGGTTTAAAATTTGGCACTGAACAGAAGACACCAAATAGAACAGGGCATGTGGCATTATGTATGGTTAAAACAAACCAAAAAAATAATTAAATGCAGAGCCACTGTCACTGGTGACATCAGGTTTCTCAAATATACAATAGTTCGTAATAAACCAAGGAAGAAACACAGATAAGCTTAAATAGCAAACTTAGACTTAAGAAAACCACTGTATTCAGTATCAGATAATAGTAGTTCAAGCTGAGAGACACTTGCCATTTATCAAACATCAATCCATGTGACACATTTACTTATCAGGAAAACTTTTATTCCTTCATAAAATGTTGCCCAATCCAAATATTAAAAAGATGGTATTTCAGTCCATACCAGCTGTTAGAGTTCAGTTTCCCTCTGTTGTGCTTAGAACTTGATTGTCTTCATTCTTTTATATCTAGATAAAGAAATATTTGCCATATCATGCTGACCTTTTTCTTTCTCTGCCTCTTGACACTGGATTCTCCTGGCACTCTGAAGCCGCACTGCTCGTATCAAAGCTGTAGCTAATTCTGCTTTTCTTTATTTTACACTATCCACTAGTGCTCTCTTTTATTTGTTCATCAGCTTCGTTTTGTTTGCCAGTTCTTTCCTACAAGGACTGGCACTGCCTTCATTCCTGAAGGATGGATCCCTACTTTATTTCTCTTGCTTTTTCATCCCTATTTTAAAATACAGCTCAGAGCCACATATAGTATGTGTTACTTAAGCTGTAAGGTGCTTCTTAGTGATTACCATAGGTTCCTTGGTTAGGAATCCTCTGGTGAAATGTCCGTGTGTGCAGTGGAAGTGTCTAGACCACTCATCTAGATGCCCTTTAGAGTCAGTGGAAAGAAAGAGACGTTTCTTGGATGCAATTCATCTCACCCTGAAGTAGATGTATGAAATAAGTAAGATGTATCACACATTTACACAGAGGCAGGAATGGCTGCAGGTTACCTACAGGCTACCCAGAGACTATGGGAAGCCAGCAGTTTCTACCTCTGAAGTATATATCTGCATTTCAGGCATGTAAAGTTACAGAGGTGAATCCTGTCTTTCCTGTCCAGCCTACAAACTGGACTTGATTTCTTCTTATACCTTGTCTCCACATAAACTTACTATTTTCACAATTTCACAACTTACTATTTCTCACAATTTCATAGAAGACAGTGATATGAATAATATGGTGTATCTTAGACCAAAAATTTCCTCTTGCATATACACAGCATTGATGAAATTCAGCGTGTGCTCAGATATTAATGGAGAGCAGAATAGCAAAACTGAATACCGTTGTGCAGCTCAGAGGACTGAATTTTGCCCCTGAAATGTGTTATTTACAAAAGGGAAGGGGGCAATTCCCTGCTTTGTTCTTAGAAGTCATTATATTTCCTTACAGAAAAGGGTTTCTTTTCTCAAAACTAATTCTTAAAAAATAAGAAGAAATGAGATGTAAAGATTTAACAATATCCATTCATTTCAAAATACAGTAGACATTTCTACATTAAACCAGTTGTATTTTTGAAACACTGCTGATAGAAGCATTTCCAGACTCAGCTCCACATTTTTTTTCTCCCATTGGTCACTACTCAGACTCTGTAAGCACTTTTAGGGGTGCCTCTGTGATTTCTCTCTCTCCTCAGGCTTTCACGACTCTGTTTCTCAAGCTTCGAGGTAATAGAAGGATAGATTAGATGACAGTTTTGCGCTATTTCTGTGGGTGATTATAGTGATTCAATGTTTCTTATGCTATCATAAAAACTACAAGCAAGCTTTCAGTTCAAAATTTCAGTTACTGTGCATACTTGGCATAGATTTCAAGTATTTTTTTCTGAGTTTGAAGGGATTTGATGACACAAATTTTGATTATTAGAAGATTATTTATCATACCCATAGCTCTAGCACATAGGTGTGGGGTTTTTTAAACAAATCTTCACCTTTTAAAGCTCGAGGGACAGGTTTTCAAAGTTTCTTCAGATCAAGGCAAAGTGCTTAAATTGTATATCTAAGTGGGCAACTCAGTATTCCTTTGGGGATCAGAGCTGGAGGGAGCTCCACTAAGCTGTGCTAACCCTTACATAGTGGATGGTCCCTATGGAACAGCATGTAGCTATACGCTACCCTAATCTATACCATGGGAGGCACGGGTTGGCCTTGGAAGCAGGGAGCCATAGCTAGGTTTCTGACAGTCCTTTGCCTTTTCACACTCTTTCCCTGAAGGGAGGATAGCCACAGTAGTAAACTCTGCTGTAAGATTACACTGTTTGATCTAATTTTATAACAATGAGTTTTACAAAGGGTTAGTAACTATGTGTCTCCAGTAGAACTTCCACAGGTGAGACTCAAAGGCAATGAAAATCATGCCCAAAATTGTGTGCCTGCAAAGTTCATTATGGTATAAGTTGACACCGGTTCAATAACCATAACCCTTTAGACTGATTTAACATTTGTCCTGAAAAGTTTAACCTGTTCTCATATAATATTCTCGGAGTTTTCTTCCCTACAATCAATATTTTAGTGGCTGTCATTAAAAAGTGTCTTTTAAAATTTCCCTAAATCATTTTGAATAGTGTGAGAGAATAAATAGCTTTAGCCCTGAATGCTTTGGGCCCAATGTTATTTATAGCAACAACATTAATAATACCACTTATTTTTTTGTTATTAATGTGAATAATGTGCTACTATTTTGTGATCACAGGGAATAATACTGTAATATTGCAGAAGTGCAAGTTGCTTTCAATCGATGAGTGCCAGCCTTCAAAAAGCATGTTCAGCATTGTGGATACCCTTAAGGTGTCATACAGCTTGCTTCCCTATTTATTTGTGGGGTTTTGGTATTTATTTGTAGTTGCATGATGATCCCTATCTTTTAAATTTAGAAGTTGCATGGCTATTTTGATGATATTTTAAAAGTAAAGAAGTCAAGTTTTTAAGTGGGCACAGTATGGAAGATATCATGATTTTTGGCCCTAAATTTTTCAGAGACACCATTTGGTATGTCTCCTCCCTCCTGAACCTCCAAGAGGGATCCCCCCAGTAGGACTATCATCAACCCAATAGGCTATTTAGAGAAGCTGTCTTCAAGCAACCCAGCTGCTTCAGTGTACAGCATGAAGTCTACTTCTAATAGAGAGCTAGTAAGCCCTGTTACTAACAGAGTTCAAGTCAAGCAGACTGCATCCCAGGAAAGGGTGAAACTCAGTCCAAGGGTTAGGTTTTCCTGTCACCAAATGGTGAGGATGTGTTCCCGGTTTTCCTGCCTGTGGATGAAGAAAGCGTCTTGAGAACTCAGGACAAGCCAGTAACATGTGAAGACCTTTGAGTAGAAAGAGAATGCCCATGTTATCCCTGAGAATTTTTTTTTAACATTAAGAGTGAGTGAGATACAGTGTGTTGGAAGAAGGAATAATCTCTTGAGCAGAGGGAGAATCTGAGACAAAATGGGCATTACATAATAATTTTCTCTGGCCTGACCTGAGCGATCAGAGGTTTCTGTGAATCATTAAGGCCAGTTAATGCACCTTCAGGAAATTCACTTTCACATAAAATTCCAAAACCAAGCAGGAGAATTGCTTCTAATAGAGCAATAAATAAATATCTGACTTTTAAAAGACCATAACCACACAGTTCACATCTTCTCATTGCTCAGAGTGTCTGAGGTTGTCAATACAGCTTGCACAACTTAAGGTGCCTGAGAGAAAGAGGTGGTTCATTACAGTAATGTTCAAAGGAAATGTTCATTTCTCAGATGACTATTCATGTGATCCCTTGAAATCCCATGGTGCTTTTGGCTTGATATTTTGAAAAGAAAATTTATCATATTTTGAGCTGCCAGTCCTGCAAAGTTAACCTGGACCTGGAAAGCTTAAGTTTCTTCCTCCGTCATCATATTCAGAAGACCATATTCATACCTTAGATTTGTCAAGTACCATTATTTCATGTGATAGCTAGCAAGGAATTCAGCCTCAAATAATAACTTCATGAACAGGTCTGTTGCAGATACAACTGCAAGTAGTTGAGCTTATTCTCACATAACACGTACTCTGTGGTGTCCCTTTGGTTTACGGTGAAAATTTACTTTCTCTGCTAACACCTACAGATCTTACCCCAAGGAAATCTGCTCAGATCAGGGCAACCTCCATATAGACAATTTTAGCATAGAATCATGTTTTGAAGACAGTGCCAGCTTAGAGTCCTGCCGTCAGTTATATGAAAAGCAAACATTTTCTGCTTGTTGACCCAAACAGGACTTGAGCTTTGGAAGCTCTGTCACAATGCCCATCTTTAGCCATAGTCTTCTTAGCCTCCCACGAGAAAGCTGGAATAACTACTAGTGACTAACTGTAGGTGTTCGCTGCTGCTGTGGAGGAGCCTGTGCCCTTGCTTTCTTGACAATGAAAGGAAGCTAGGTGTGAGTCCCCTCCCTATTATTAAAGTTAACCTTTCTAAATACCCCCCAAGTTTTATACAGTCCTTAAAAAGGACATATAAAAGTGATGTATGAGGATCACTCTTGATCTTACATGGCTATAAAGAACACATCCTGTTCACCCCAGCTAGAAAATGATGTGTTCTATTTACTTGCTATTGAATTACCTTCTAGAATTATGCAAAAGCATTAGCAGGTTACCGAAAGCCTTAAATCATTGTCTCATTAGAGTTTGCCATAAAAATAATACAAACTCTTTCCTTAAGTGCATTAATTTTTGCAGTTATCTGTTCTACTGCTTAAAACAGTATTTTATAAAGAAGTTTTCTAGTTCATAGACCAGCAAGCTATAAATAAACATTCTCACCCAACAATCAGCTAAAACAAGCTAGATAGGTACATGGATCTAATCGTCCTTATATAAACTATTATGCAATATTACAAAAAATGAATTTTTATTAGTTTTCATGTCCTTAGATTTCTAGCCTTGTTGATTAATTCAGTAACCTTGAGAACACAGTATTGGCCTGAAATATAGAGTTGTTTCCATGAAAAGAGACATGGGAATGGAAGGAGTTTTACGTATTTTTTTTTTAAAACTGCTTCACAAATTCTTTGCACAACAAACCTCACCAATATGTAAACAGGGCTCTAGCTACTGTGTTTGTCCACAGCTAGAGCTACAGATGAACACAGTGTAGTTGTGTGATGACAGGAACAGCTGACTCATTAGTAGAGAGCAGTGAAAGGTAATTAACCCTGGGAAAAGTACAGCTGCCATGCGAGCTGTTCCTTTCTGTAGGATCTGATTAGAAATTAGTGTTAAACCACTGATTCTTTAAAAAAATGTCATTGATAATTCACTTTCTCTCTCAGGTGTGGCCCCTAAAAGGGGCCTAGGATAGAACTAGCATACAAAAGGTCTTCTATCTAAAAAGGCCTTTTCTGAGAGAAGTACACACCTGTTTGGCTGCTTCTGGACTTTTCTTAACCACGAATATTGTCCCAGCTTTGAATGTTGTGAGGACACCCTCCAAGTCTATGAGCCGCGCAGAGAATGCATTGTCAAAATGATTTAAGGTAGAACATTGTTGGTTGCCATAATGGCGCCTTTAGTGAGGCTGATTATTTAAAAGTCACAGCTACTACTTCTTGTACCAGGACATATTTCTGATGCAAAATGATGCAGACCTCTTCAAAAGAAAACAAAAATCTGTCTCCTGGGGTAGGTGAGCACAGCATATGAAAAAAAGGATTACGCCCTGTGCACAAAAGCCACCCCCCAGCCCGCCCCTTTCCTGAACACATCTTGGCGTTTGAAGTGCCAACAGAAGAGGCAGAACCCATGATTTAATGTGACATCCAAACAACAAGCCAGCCTATTACATATATATTCAGACATCTGATACAGGGCTACTTATCAAGAATGACATAACTATCAACTAAAATAGCAAAATTTCATTAATGTGCTACTGGAATTTCTAAACTGCTGTTTATTATTTACAGCTGTCATATCCAAAATAGTTTTTAATCATCTTACTTTGTAAGAACTTCTGGCCAGGACTGTATCTTTGTATACCTGTGTGATTAATACCCAGTTTATGTGACTGCTTCCATATGCAAATAACATGTATTACTGAGGTCCGCAAGAGTGTTTCTGGTTTTTTCAATGGAGCCAGTCTTACAGTAGGGAGCCTGAAGGGAAACTGTTTAAAATGATAAAGTTTGTAAGACATGTCTCCATAGGAAGATTTTTTCATCTTGCTCAAGTCAAATTTGCTGTGATAGGATGAATAATGGATCACTATTATTTACCAATATAAAATAACATTGCCAAGATATGTTTCTGTAGTGTTATTTTTAACTCAGTATTGTTTAGTGGTACAATGGGTCATTTTCTTACCACACATCTAATATGCTCACACTGAAAGAAACTTTTCTCTTTCAGTTTCTTTTAAATTAAATACAGTGCTTGTTGGGTACAATATTTGAACTTCATGTTATCACAAACATATATGTATGTATATAAATTTTTATATGTATATAAAGAGAGAGAGATACACACCTTATTGACATTTTCAACATTGAGAGCAAAAACATTCAAAGCAAAATGGTTAAAGATATTTCCTAGAAGAATGTTTCTCTTTATAGGAAAACAAGTGTAACAGATTTTTAAGATAAAGACCTGACATGCCAAGAGTGCAGTTACCTCCGGATTGCCTAATATGTTAAGAGAGAAGAGAACAGAAATGTGTTTTAAATTATTTTGCCATTCATCATGCATTAGTTAGTACCCATTCTTCTCAGAATTGTCCTTTTTTTCTTCTTTTAAGTAAAAAAGCTTGAAGAAAAAGAGGAAACAGTTTTTTCTTGGAAATCCCAAGTAATAGCATACTCTTGAAGTATCAGGTTGAGTTTCAGAGGAAGTGAAAGCATGAGCAAGCTATTAAATTGATGAGCGCATGAGGATGAAAATAATATTTGCTACCTTAAAGCATGGTTAGAAATGCACAAAAGCACTTCACAGCACTCTACATCATTATCCTCATTTAGCTGAAAGTTGAAGAGACTTGCTGAAGGTCACAGAATAAATCAGTGGCAGAGGCAGGAAGAGAGTTCCAGAATCCCTTTTTTTCCAATTACTTGCTCAGTCATGGTGCCTTCTGTTTATGTCTATGACAGAAGACAGGTACCATTATAGGAAATAACCTTTGCCCCACTCTAGAATCATAAGAGGCCCAGAAAAGAGAATTTAAACTGCCATCCCTGGTGCCACTGGCCTCTTAGCATAACTTTGAACAGACTGAACACCCTTTTTCTTGCTCCACACACCTGATCCAAACATTTGCAAAGCGAAACCTTTTCAGATAGGAAGTCTGTCCCAGTGATCATTTTGCATGCACATCTGACAAATATTAGTCAATGCTTTTGTTACTTTGATTTTCAAGGTAGTATTTTGGTTCTTGGTTTGTTTTCTCCTGTGCTCTTCAGCACATTCCCAGGATCTTCAGGGCAGTGCAGTAGTGCAAGCAAGCCCCATTATCTTTAGCAGTTAGGGTCATTACAAGTCTTTTAGATGGTGGCAGACTGTACTTCAAATGGCACTCTTGAAGTTAATGAATATATGTGATTTGCATGTTGAGGGAAGGCACACTTCTTCCCTTTGTGTGACTTTCCCTTTCTTGGGACGTCTGTCATGCTTAATGAAGGGAGCTTGTTGTTCAGAAAGGGGAGGATGAATGCATAGGATATCAGAACGCTAGTTATATTTCTTTTATAAAAATAGTTTGTATTTTTAGGTTCATTGTTCCTTTTGACACCGTGTCGGAGAATGTTCAATGAGCTAATTAGCCATGGGTTTTGTCCAGCATAAGAATTGCAATGTCCTAATTCTGGCTATTAAATCAGTCCCAAAAAATTTGGCTGGAACAGTCAGAAATCACAGGGAAGGAATATAGTAACCTAGATTAAGCCTCTAAGTATTTGAGAAGTGACCATTTTTACTGAATCCCATCAGCTCCAGCACTTCTGTAGAGGTTCAATGCAACCATAACAGCACCTCCATAAAATTGTCCTTCAAACCCACTGATTCTTAAGCAGCTTGCTGGAAACCATGTAACAGTACAAGGACTGTAACAGTAGTGGCTAAAGACCAGGCATGTAGCAATACCAGAGCTGGACCAGAATCTTCCTGATGTTGAAGGAGGCTATAACAGAGTAATTAAAACACCACCATTTCACTGCTCTTGGATATACTGATCTGTGTGCTCAGGCGTCTCCCACTGGCCTCAATCCTGCAGCTGCTAAGCACCCCTTCGAAGAGCAGAGCACGGTCATCTTTTGCTGAAGTCAGTAGCAGTCCCCCCACACAGTACCTCACAACAGAGATGACTCCATGCAGGAAAAGTCATCCAGGCTGAAAAAGAGTAAACATGTTTTAAAAGAAAACAAACCCTGTGTTCCAGAGTCAATGATGCATGCTCTTTGAACTTTCTTTTAAAATTGCTCTGAAATCATAAGGTTGTTATGGTGTGGTTTTACTCAAAATAATGCATATCATTGTAACACAAGCCTTGAAGTTAAGTGGCTACTTTAATGAAACATAGTTACCATAGTTACCGCAGGAGAACAGAGAATAACTTTTAGTTCTTTTGAAGCTATGAATTAGTTTAAAAAGAGGAAAAGGAATAAACAAGCATGCAGAAGTTTATTATTCAGTGTTTCATGCCTGATCAACTCTAAAAAAGAAAAACTCTCCCTAGACTAGGGCATTAACATTTTCCAGCTGAAATCTATAATTGCCCATCAACAAACACAAAATTACATTTCAACTCTTCAGTATGTCTGTTTCCATGTTTTTTTCCTGAGTCAGAGAAGAAACAGATTTTTCCAAAGTTCTGCTTTCAGCATTTTGTTAATAACTGGCATTTTACAGCATCTTGGTTGCTAAAAAACATAATGTCCTAAAGGCAATAATACATTGCTAAACACAACTCATGAAATCTATGGTCTAGCTCTATTATTCATTATAAACACTATCTTAAGGCTGATGAGAGGGAAATGAGAATTTATCATAGTGAAGATGTCTTCTAGGACCAGCTTCGTTGTTTTTCAGTTTAGCATTGAGATGTGCTCTATCCCTGAAGTGTTAATGGAGGTCACTGCTGTTGCTCTCCTTTACTGTGTCAAAGCAAAGGAGTTCCTACGTAGTTGACTATTGAGAAACAAAATGATGTTCTTTCCAGTCTATCACCTTCAGCTTATGAGCCTCTAGAGCAGCGGTGATTAACAGGACTTTTGCAAAGTTTCTGTGTAGTTACAAGGACAGCTTCAATCTTCTGTCATTTTTTTGCATTAGCTATGATTATGCTTTTACCACCAAAATGCATTTATTTTAAAGGTAACAATACAGACTCAGAGAATAGCTTATGTTTCATCTATATTTATCAGCACTCACTGTACATTTGTGTCTTCATTACCAGGAAATATTAAGGGACATTGTGCCATCTATTCCTGTTTACAGTTTATTATGCAGAGATAGGAAACACTTAGCATGTAAAATGAATGTAGAAATTATTCCTGGATAGAAACACGGACATTTCCCACTCGTTGGCTCTTTCTCCTCCATCACCGGATCAGAGTGTAATTGTCAGTAATCAGGCCTGCTTGCTGCTGATAAAACCACTCTGAATGCTAGCAGCCTTCTTTGTGTGATGACTCAATTATTCCAGAAGTGCCTCATCAAATCTGCCCCATCAGCTGGGCTAATAAATAAGGAGAAGAGACTGGCCCCCCAAAGCAAATTATAAATCCATTTGCATTAACCATTTCGCTGGTCCATGATCTAGGCAGAAATAAGCATGGCAGATTGTGTTAAGCTTATTTGAATATGTTTATAATGTTTACAGCATGCAACCTTTTTTTTTTTTCACAAGGTGTTGGAATTGTCGGTCATGAATAGCATCTAAATGCAGTTATGTTAATTACAGCAAAGCCTCAGGCATCTTTGAGGGATAGTTTGTTGCTTAAATCAGGTGAAAGTTAAACCCTTCTGCTAGGCAAAATATGAGCGTGTCCAGAGAAGGGCAACGAAGCTGGTGAAGGGTCTAGAGCACAAGTCTTCTGAGGAGCGGCTGAGGGAACTGGGGTTGTTTAGCCTGGAGAAAAGGAGGCTGAGGGGAGACCTTATCACGTTCTACAACTACCTGAAAGGAGGTTGTAGCGAGGTGGGTGTTGGTCTCTTCTCCCAAGTAAACGAGAGGAAATGGCCTCAAGTTGTGCCAGGGGAGGTTTAGATTGGTTCTTAGGAAAAATTTCTTCACCGGAAGGATTGTCAAGCATTGGACCAGGCTGCCCAGGGAAGTGGTTGAGTCCCCATCCCTGGAGGTATTTAAAAGTCATGTAGATGTGGTGCTTAGGGACATGGTTTAGTGGTGGACTTGGCAGTGTTAGGCTTACTTGATGACCTTAAAGGTCTTTTCCAACCTAAATGATTCTATGATCTTGCACATGGCATTGGAATTACTTCCATATTTAGAAGAGAGGATGAGTGCAAGGGATGTGTTTTTACAGGTACTGGAAGGACAACTGCCTGTGTTACCAGGCTGTCTTGCACTGGTAACATGACCTCCTGTTCATCTCAAGGTAGAACTAAATAAGATAAAGTTTAACCTTATAGTTGGGAAAGAAAATGCAATAGTTGAAGCAGCAATAATTCTGTTTCATGTGCACTCTGCACTTAACAAAACGAGTGCAAAGAGGACTACTGTGCCCCAAGGAAACTCCTTTCTGAAGCTCAAATTATATAAAAATAATGTTTCCAAGTAGATGACTCCAGATTTCCAAGACTGCCCATGTGTACTGCAGTGAGGGTGTTAAAGTGAAACATCAGAAGGCCAAATGAAATTCATTTGTTTACTCATGTGCTGAACATTACAAATGCGCTCAAGGGTCTCACCGAGGTGACCCATAAGTTTGTGCAGAACTTAATGTGTATAGTTATGTACTTCAGCCTGTGCAGGATAAAGATCTGACTGCAGTCAAGAGCTCAATATATCTTCATTCATTTGTAATGGCATCTTTTGCTGTCACATATTTTTTCTCAAATACTAAATATGCGTTATTTTATCTTGAGAAAGAGAAATCACTGTCACTGTAGAAACATGAAAAATGTTCAGGGATCATAGTGGTGAGCACATTGGATCTTGTTTCCTTAGCTATTACTTCCATTCTGAGTTAACAAATCACAAACTGTTGTGACTGTTCATTTTCATATTTGCAATATATCAACTAGTGATGTGGTAAATGAGAGAAAATCAAATTCATCTGTTGGAAATGATATCCATTATGTTCAAAAAAGTTGTTGGGGTCTTTTACAGATGCAGTACAGCTTTGTGTACTGCAATTCAGACAGAGAAAACAACCTCAGACTTCTGATGAGATAATTTTTGACTGTAAAATGTCTTTTCTCATTATTAAATCCTCAGGAACTCTCTAATAATCTGACCTGAGTGAGTGGCCTTTTACCCACAGACAATGGGTCAACAAGAATGGTTGCTTGAAGGGATTTGTCACACACATCTGATGTTGAGGATCAGGGCCCAAATGGTGATTCACATCAGTATCCTGGTATGACTCATGGATTTCAGTAGGATGGCACTTCAGAGTCAGTACAAAATCATGTTGCACTGGAAATGGCTATAAACCAAAGAATGAATTGCAAAGGTTCCAGGTGACTTCACTGAACCATTACATTGACAAATCAAGCAACTCATTTATTCCATCTTTGTGGGTTTATAAAGTTTATTATTCTAGTTGAATTGAGGTGCTGGTTGAAAAGGGTGAAGGTTTTCTTTGTAGGCAGGCAAACTTAACCTTCAGGATTAAAAAATTCTGTTCAGACATATAGGGAGTTGAAGTGTAGGCATAATTTGCCATCTGTAAATCCTTTTGAATTCTTTACTAAAACAGACAAATGAGTCAATGCAAGCTCTGAACAGACTGGGCCAAATGAAGAACTGTGTGGACTTAAGGGGAGTAATCCCACCAAAGAACCTTGGTTGACAAATAAATAAGTTAATTCTATTGATTTCCATCAACAACTATCTTATCCTCAAAGTCACCAATAACCTAGACAGATGTTTTTTACGGGCTCTTGAGGCTGAGATCTTAATTTTTCCAGCTGCCACTGCAGACTTTTATCTGCACTTCTTGCAATGCCTCAAAATTTGGCCCATGATTAATTTTATCATTCATAAAGTATACTAAAATAAAGTGTTTCTCAATAACTTATTGTATAAGATCTTGATGTTACTGTGAAATCAGCACTAACTCTTGTTTGCTACCTGAAGTATCAGATCCCAGCACTTACATTTGAAATGTAAGTTGCTTCTTGGAGTGTGGACAGGGGTGACGCATAGTTTATATTCCATTGGGGTTATGTTACATCCCATGACACAGCGTAATCCTACACACCCTGTTTATAACATGACAGATGCATGACATTGTATTAGACTTTTTATGAAACACCATATCTTCAAATGTGGGTACTCACCCACGAATCAGCTGTATGGCAGCCAGCACCCTGTTATGTGAAAGAAATAGAAAATAGCACATTTAAACTTACTAACCAGTAACTTCTCTTGTGATTAAACACAGAAGAAGGGTTCAGGTTTTGTGCTTTATACAAAGTCTTGCTTTTGTCCTACTATAGCGCACTCTGCTTTACAAAGATAGCTGATGATGTTGCATGCAAGGCAGATGGGAGTAAAATAGCAAATGGCACTGTTGCATGTAGTTTTCCAGTACAATTTTAAAACCTGTCCCCCAGCCCCAACCCAGCCCAGACTCCTTTTCTTAAAAGGAGGATTTTCAATGTATTAGCTTATTATGTAAAGTTAAATGTGAAAAGTTTTGCCTATTTTCCTGTCTTTTGTGCACTTTTCCAAGTGGATCTCAGCTGTGCTGTCTTAACTTTCGGTCCCTTAGGATGAGAGAGACAGCAGATGGGGTTAGGGCAGAGGGCTGATGCTTCTGACAGCAAACGGCCTGGTTGTTGAGTGGAAGCTGTGAGCGTCAGGAAGCTCCTTTTCCCCAGAGAACCAACTAACCACTGAAGAAAGTTGAAAATGAGCCCTTTGAGAAACGCTATTAAAAGTAGTAAAAAATTGCAATTGTGCAGATGATGTGCTGCTGTGTGGTTATTCGGATGCTAATGAGTTTGACATTAGGGAACTCAAAGGGTTTACAGCTACTCCCTTATGTGATTTAGTTCTTTATTGGCAATCTTTGAGAAAATAAATGAAAAATATCTTGCTAATAAATACATAACATGATAGGATTTTAGACAAAAAGCTGCTAAGTTTTAGGCTTTAGAAAGAGCTTTTTTCACCATTGTAGCTATTCTTAGAGATCTTTTGTTTTAGGTTAGTGTGTTTTGAACAAAGAGGAAGAAGCAGGTAGAAAGCTTTAAGACTCCTTTTGTTTTTTTTTTTTTCATGGGTGTTGAAATAGAATAAAGGGGGAAGAGGGCTTTGAGAATAAATAACATCTTTTTCCAGCAACTTATTGGCTAGAAAACTGCTTAAGAAATCTTTTCGGTATTGGGCTGTTTTGTTCTGGGTTTTCTCCCTTCTTTATCATCTTGCATCTGTTGTCTGTTTTGCTATTTGGGAAAAGTGTATTTATTTTAATTAAAAGTTATTGATGGGATGCAACTAATATTCTATCTATTGGGACTCAAGCAAAAATTAGTCACTCAATAAACTCTAGCTTTCCTGAGAATCTGTTTAGAATGAGCCTTTCCAATTTCAGAAATGTAACATTACAAATTTTACTGTCAAAACTTCATCAGATATCATTAAATGAATAGTTAAAGTTCTATTTTCAAGTTCCAAAAGTTTATCTGCAAACTTTGTCATAATTGGAATGCGTCGAATGTATAGATCTATTTTACTAAATACACTGGATACTATTTGAAAAGGACCTCTGAAGTTGCAAGTGATAGTAAAATTTTTATATTTTGGTCACTAGTGGCAGGAGTGCTAAAATAAAGCCTGCCCATAATAACTGCTCACGGCCAGATTTTCCCAGGTTGCAAGTGCCTACAATTTTAAGTGTTTGAAGGGTTTGGGTATTCATTATTTCTGAATACAAGGCCCTCAGTATTGTACACTCAGCTATAAACTTCTGCAGCTCTTCTTCCCTTGCTGTTACTGTTGTTTTAGCAGGAATTTCCTCACAGAAAGGAATAAAAATTGAGCATGGAGAAATGTCAAGGATTTCCTTCAGTTTGCTCATGGTGAGAACGCTATCAGTCTGCCAAACTTTAAACACTGATATTCAAAATCAGAAAAAAATAAAACTGAGGGTTTTTCTACTATTATTAAAATATTTTAGAATGCTTCTCATTTATTTCACAACATGTATTGAACCATTCTACTCAGTCAAAGGGGTTCTGATGCAGTAAAAACATTTAACTAAGGATTTCTACATATAGAAACTGTAGATTTTTGTCTGTGCAAGAAGAGAAACTTTTCTTAGAGCAGGTCTATTTCATAAGCTATTGGAAAGGACATTAACAATATAAAGAAAGTACCACAACAAAAGAAAAATTGCTATTCTTTCTGCCTTTCAGAAGCATCATTGATGCCTCTATATCACATCTTTGAAAAACCGCACAATAAAACAATGCACCTGGATTATTTGCCCATTTGATTTAAAGAGTGGCCTGTTTAATCTACATTTTATTTAGTATAGCTGGTTTTTGGTTTTCTTTTGTTGTTTGTTTTTTTTTTTTTCAGAGAATGAATATCAGGATTATCTGTTAAATCAGGCAAGGTATCTTGGACTGAGTGACGAATTTGGTCCTTTGGAATCTGCACATAGTTTCACCCGGAAACACACAAAGGTGGGATAATTGATTTACAAAAATGAATTTGAGTCAAAATAGATCTCTATATTAGTACTAGAATACTATGTGGTTTCATGTGTAGTGTCTCATGCACTATGACTATTTTTCTCGCACAGCATCTGCTGTTTTAAGAACAGCAGTCTTCAACAGTCAGGTATAACAATATTGAACAATTGAAAAAGATATAAAACTTTGTGAATACCTAGAAATTCTGGTTTTTAAGTTTCAGAACTACACTCTGTTAGCATTACATACTGACAGGAACACAACTATCTTTGAATCTATATGGCTCCAGGAGTGAGAATGTATTTCATAATGCACTGCTTAAATTTAATCTGTGAGGGGTAGCTTATTTGTGATTTTTTTTTTATTATGCTCATTGAGGTTTTTTTAACTCTGTATCAGTTCGGTGGGATAAAAACTTTGGTGTATTTGTAAATGATCTCAAGGTGTGAAAGCATTTTTTTCTTTTTGAATATTGACACTTTCTTTCTTCAAAAGTATTATATTTTGCGCATAGTAGCCCAGGAAATAGTGACAAGACATTGAACTACGTCAAAAATAAAAATCCAGGAAAAAAAGCCTCCAGAAAATAGGATCACACATTAGCTTGTGTAGAGCTGCATTTCAGCGTGGTAAACTATATAATTTTTCTCTAAATTTAAGAAGCTAGCAGTTGCCCCTTAATTTCATAAAGCTGTGACTCTGCCCTCTAAAGCCTTGGTAAAGCAGACTAATAGAAATACTTGGCACATGTTGGTTACCTAAGGGAATAATAGAACTATTTGCTGTAGTCGTTTGGCAAAAGGACATAAACATATGGCTTTGGTTTATATTCAGCACTGCCAGTTGTGCAAAGTTGCATGGATGAAGTATACAACAGCAGTGACAACTCAGAAATCAGAAGTGAGAATCAAAATAAATCATCCTCATTACAAAGCTATTCAAGCTTGCCTCTGATTTAAGGTTTATTTTGTCGCTGCGTATTTTCAAGTAGTGACTTCAATATGAAAACCATCTACTTCTAAAAATTTGTATACCATTCAACCACACTATAAAATGCCAAACTGTTGATGATTTATATGTGTTATAAACATGCTTTAAGGTTTGCATTCTGTAGATGTACTTACTTATTTTAATTCCTGAGAAATGAATACATCTGAACCAATTATTTCCATGTTATTCAACTTTCTCCTAGAGAAATCAGGAATAGCATTGTGTAAACTAAAGCTAAAGTTTCAAAAATAAAGATGAGATGACTTCTTGGTTAAGAATAATCAAAATCACAAAACAAGTTATATTTTCAGTAATAGTCTTTAAGAACACCTACTTTGTAAATATTTTTTCTCCTTTCTGGCTGTCAACATGTTATTAAAATAAAGAAGAACAAGAAACTTTAACTACGGTACAAGTAATGATCCTAAAAATTTTGTCTTTGGATTTTGGATATTTTTACTGCCAGTAATCCCAATATCTAAGCTTTATCTAGAAGTTGCTATATGTGTACTTTGCATTTCCTTCTTGCACCGTACTTCTCACTGTCAGTCAGCCATTAATACTTGATATTAAAAAAAAACCTGTCGCAGAGTGACAGAAAGATGCAGTCAGCACACATATATACACAGACAGCCACACAGTGCTCCATACTTCTGGACAGTCTATAGGAAAACTTCTTGCTTTCAGATTTATTTTAAAAAATCTTTCTCATTATGACATTCTCTTTTTATGTGTTAGATTCTTAAATGGGTTGTTGAAAAGAAACATTACAATATGAGTACCAAAAGCACTGAAAAACTTGCTCTGAGGGTATTTTTATTGTAGGGAGAGGCACACACAGTGTCATGTCACCTTGGGGCACAGTACAGCACAGACATGTTTGTAGTGCTTAACAGTGTCTGACTTCAACTGTGAAGTTTGTGGCTTCTGTTTGAGACTTGAGGATGGATTTATGTGCCCTAAAAATCACCAAGGTTTTGGGTTTTTTTTTTTCTGGCTAAGTTCATTAGTCTAGTGACAGATGTAGCTGTTGCCTCTATACAAACTTAAGTAGTTTACAAATTAAAAATAATAGAGAAAAACTATTCTTTTTTCAGACCTCTTAAAATCAGTTAAGGTTTGTCTTAGAGAAGTTTTTTGCCAAATTTTATTTTGAAAATCAGATGTAACTTTTAGTTGGAAAATCACAACAAAATGTCAACTTTTGTACTCCTTGCCTCTAGATAAACTGGTGATTTTTCCTCTACCTAGTTCTGCAAAAGGAAACAGACTGCACTCCAGGAGCGTGAAACCAACTCAGGGAAAGTCATGCTTGTACAAAGATTACAATAGAAATTAGAAAGGACACAGCTCTTATATTAGCTCTTTCCGGCAGGTGCATTTCTCTTTTACTTATGTCAGCAGCACTGGCTTCCCCAAGTCATAGTTTGTTTCACAGTAATGTGCTGTGAAACTATCTTACCAAGATAGCAGTATCAATTTAGTTTCTGAAATTCAAAATTAAAATGTGTAAGTAAACTGAAATAATAATAATAATAATAATAATAATAATAATAATAATAATAATAATAATAATAATAATAATAATAATAATAATAATAATAATAATAATAATAATAATAATAATAATAATAATAATAATAATAATAATAATAATAATAATAATAATAATAATAATTATTATTATCATTTATTGCACATTCCCTATTTTCAGCTGTTAGTCATATTCTTGGATCCTATTGTAATATCAGTACGTGCACATGTGCACAGATAGACTCCAGGCACAGAAAAAAACAAACTCAGAGCCAAATCCTGATGCTCTCACTCAGGGAAGTATTTCCAGGTGCTGCTCTCGAGTCCGCTGACTGTAGTGGGATGGTACAAACAGAAGAAGTAACATTTGGTTTCTGCAGGCAGGAATTCTGAAATAGTTTGCTCAGAAAGTATTATTGCTGCTACACCACCAGTAAATTCATGTGGTGAAACATGAATACCCTGTAGCAGTCACATAACAAGTTACTCCAGTTTCAGCCAAGCAGAACTTGTAGTATCGTCAGTGACTCCAGTCAGTTTTCTGGGATCTAGTGATTTACTTACCCTTAAGTCTCAACCAATATTGAAGGAAAGGTGGAGGGAGGATTATACTGAAATTCTTGAAGTCAAACAGAAAGCATTCATAAACTTACTGAGATTTGTTGAAACATGCTTTCAGAAAATAATTCAACATCAACATCCTCAGTGAATTTCCGCATCACAGAAATAGGGCATAACTGAAGCAATTCTAAGGCAGTCATTTATTTCTTAGCCTGATTGCCTAATGATTTGGGACTGCATAGCTGCTACCCCTCTGTCGCTGTGTTTCTGACTGTATATCTCCCACTAATTCCATTTGAGTCCATTAGCTAGTTTCAACTAATTTTGAAAAGAAAATGTTAGATGGGTTTAAAACCCATCAAATCAGAGAATCTAGGTATAAGACACAAAGATAAAGTGGGATTTCACTGTTCACTTGTCGTTATTTTTGTGAAGCTTGCCCTTAAAAAATATGGGACTGCAACTCCTAATAAAATTTTCCTGGCAAGCCCTTAGGTATTTTCCTGATGGTCCTGAAGGCTAAAAAAAATTAGTAGTGAGACATCGTGTGAGGATTTTGTGCAGACATGATGATTCTATTTATCCCTTATGGCTTCTTGTCTCAAGACAACATATGTACTGGGAGGGATGGCTGACCATCCCTGGCTTTAAGAGCATGAAGCACCTTCCAGAATCCATTCAATCTTTACAGTACACAGCAGTAATAAGATATTTCTCTCAAATTAACACCTTGATAACAATTACCTCTAAAAACTTTGGATGGAATTTCTCACTTAGAGTTTAATTGTTTTGTTGTTCCATGGGTGATTTAAAGGTTTGAATACTTCTGGCTGGCCATCTGTGGCTGTAATTTCATTGAAAACAATGCCTATGTAGATAAAAATCAGAAGTGAGAAACTTTTTCACTTTTTTCAGTATCAGGCAGTCTCTGAAAGAACTATGAAAAAGCAAAGATTACATTTAAATATTACATTTAAATTCTGAGCATGAGAGGTCTTTTTGCTGATACCCTTAAAAGATTTCACAGTTTTATTCAGTTACTTTTGTATAATTTTCAAGTTAATGCATGAGACTTTTTGTAAGTTAAGGTGTTTTTTATGCAACACAGACATGATGATTATTTTAATATGTGGTATGCACCAGGTTAAATAGTCCTATAAATTTTAGGTTTGAGTTGATTAAACATCTCTCATAGTTTCAAATTATTACAAGGAAAGAAAATCAATAGAAAAATCACCTGCATTGATTTTATTGTTGGTTTTCACTCGTTGTGGAGTTTTTAAATATTCATCACAATGCAACGTGCTATTTAGACCAAAGTAACTGCTGTTCAGTAGAAGCAGTGGACACTTTTTGTTTCATAATTAAAAGAGCAGCACTGTGATTGGTGTGGTATTTATTATGAAATGATGACAAAGGAGTACCAGTGGTTTTAATAGTTTTAGCTTACAGGAGCTGTTGTTAATTTTGTCTGTAGAGTTGCAGGTGAAATAATGCACAGTGGATAAATAGTCTATATTGGTTTAACTGAACATAATATATAGTGTGTTCTGGAGTTGTTTGTCTCAATAGACTATAGTAATCAAAAGTAATGAACCTATTATGTGCAGGACCTTGGAGAGCATAGAATGGCAGTAAAAGTGTGGCACATAAAAGGTTTATTAAAGGAAATTAAAGTCCATCATTGCCACACCTGCTCCCCTATTATAAGTCTATGGCAGGTCAGTGCCTTCAATCACAACTCAGCATCAGAGAACAGAGCCATGTTTCCCATTACCATTGCAGTCACATTGCAAAAACTCATTCTCCAGGTTTTAAGGGTAGTAACAAGTAAAGGCTGCCATCAGCCCCACTACATAAACAGAAGCCACGTATCTTCCTTCCCTGCTAATAATCAACATCAAATGTAAATTTAAACAGAGAAAAGATATCATTATCTGGCTTTGAGATGCATTTTGATCAATTTATACTTTCATTTCAGATATCGCTAACCTGTGTTCTAGAATTAGACTTCTTCAAGTACACGAATACCCTTTTCAAATGCTTGTGTTCTCTCCTGCAAATAGGTATTTTGATTCCAGTAGCTGTATATATTGTGTAACCATATATAACAACAAACAGAAAAAGACCAGGAAAGTAGAAAAATGTTTTTTCTCCCCTAGAAAGGCTGACTGTACTCTTTTTTTTCATCAGGTCAATTTTGTCATATTCTGCAGTGTTCTTTCAGATAAGACCTTCAAAACATCTCAGTTTTGTCATAAAAATATTTTGTCGTATAAAGTCATATAAAGCTAAAAATAAAGCATCCTCAGATCTTCAAACTCTATAAATGGAAAAAGGCACAAACAGAGCTTCATGCATCTTCCCTCTGTGGGGCAAATAATGCTGCTGATCCTCAGAAAGGAAGAGCAAAATAATAGAAAGGATCTTCTGTTGACATTGGTTTTTATCTTGCAACCTTTTGCGGGGAAAGATGACAGGGATAGGTAACTTCTGGTATCCACAGAATGCATCTCCTTTTGCCCAACACAGTTATAAAAATCAGATGCTGGTGTCGGCATTTGTTCCCGCATATTGATCTGCAGCAGCACACGGGGTTCCTTCATCTACAGTATGTTTGATCCTCACAATTTTACAAACAGAGAAACCACGATTCAAAGCAAAGATAGATAGTAAGATACTATCATAAACTGAAGAAGAATTCCAGACTTCCTGATATTTTGCCTAGACAAAAATTCCTCATGATAGAGTCTTCCTTACATAAAAATTAATAGTTACTTTTAGAAAGAAGAGGAGTTTGCCTCCCTGGACATGGTCAAAATTACACTGTTGTACAATCTGCTGTATGTCACTGCAGCTCTCCACATCAGAACATGAAATCTTAATCCCTCTGAATTTCAAGGGTTTGTAATAAAATCCATGGATTGAAAACCTGCCCCTACAATTATGGGTCTGGGCCAGATCCAAGACCAGAAGGTGCATATTTCCACTGCTGGTTTATATGTAGCCAAAAGTCTCATGAGAACAGCTGATCTTGCAGGGTCACTCTTCTTTCAGTTAGAAATCTTATGGCAACAGCTGACTTTTTTGGGGGTTGGATTTTTTGGTTGGTTTAGGTTTTTTTTAATTTATTTATGTGAAATGCAAACCTGGGCACTACATTCTTGCAAAAACTCATACAAATCTGTAACTGTCTCTTTGACCAAAACTTCTGTAAGAAGTAGTTGATTAAGTGGTGAAGTATTTCAAAGCTGTACGTGTGCAATTATGCACGTTCAAGCAAGAGGATTTCACATTTGAAGGATGAAGTTGTCAGAAATGCAGGTGCCAATGTGGCTATTAACATATGCTTCAGTTACAACAGTAATGCAGAGTGCCTGTAGGTACTGTGACTTTCTGGGACCTTTTCTTCCAGGAGGTGGATGCTGAAAGCAGCACTCATACAGCACTGCTGTTTCTAACCTTATGCCTTCAGCTAACACCTGTAGACCTTGTCATTAAACCTTACAGAGTCACTCATAACCATCACTTTATTAAACAAATCTGTATCATTAAAGGTATCTCCTAGGTATTTACTAGATATTCACAGATGGCTTTTTATCTCTTTGACAAGATTAATAAGGCATGATTATTCTTCTTTCTATTACTGTCTAGCCTTTGGAAATGTGAAAAAAAAGCATTGGAGACTTTTTTTCCTCAATGGCAAAAGGAATGAATTAAAGACTTTGTGTTAATATTACAGATGGATGCAGATGGGGAAAATAAAAAGCTGCGCACACGCTCAAAAGGAACCAAGGGTGAGTTAGCAAGCACATTTCACGACCCTGTGCCCAGCACACCATGAAATATGATAGTTCCTGTGCACAGTCCCTGATGTGCAGTAAGAGAGTGTGTAGCTTCCTTAGGGCTGCTTTTTTAATCAAGGCAGGACACAGACTACTGGCATTAAGAGGCACGATGTTATTAGCTATGGTTTAAAGAAAAGCAGAAAAAATCTACTGTATGCTATTGTCTTTGAGCTATTTCTCAAAAAAAAAAGGTTATGCTTTTTATTATGCAAACAAAGATTTTCCATAGGGAGTAGAGCTAGACAATATTGAATAGATGCTTTCAAAATAATGTACAAAACTTTGTCTCAGCCAACTGAATGTTTTTCTGTCTATTGCCATTAATTATCTCCATAATTAGCTGCGTAAATGGTCCAGAAGTAAATTTACTTTAATCAAAAGGTGTAGGTGTATGCAGCAGAGAAGTTGTTTGTGCTTTTTTTAAGTACTGGTACTCGTGTTTCATTTTGCAAAGTTATGACATAGTTCTATTTCCCAGCTATTCCTCTCTTTTTGTAAGGAACAGATGGAAATGCAGTACTGAGAGATAAACAGGCCCTTAATGATCTCAACATCTGGAAAACATGATTGACTAGCAATACAGCCCTTCCAGGAAAATAACTTTTTATTTTAATTCATAACACTTTTTGTGACTCTCGATAATGAATGAAAAATAGAGATACTTAAAAATAAATGTCAAAGTTTTGCCTGTCCTGTGAACATTTTTGCTTATGGCTATTTTCAGAGGTGCAAAGCAGCCATCCTTCACTCTCATTTCAATGTGAATTGTGCACTCTCAGGATTGTGCAAAACAGACTAGTCTGATTCATTGTCACAACTCAGTAGTTCTGGATTGTTAATATCATGCCTTCAGCTTCAAGCTGTGGTCAGAATGAAAAATTGAAGTGTGGTTTGGCTTAGTTCTGTAGTTGCAAATGGCCAAAAAGGTGAAAAGTGCTAGATTTCACTTAGGAAAAGACAGAGGAAGTGTGTGGGAGTGCCACAAACTGCCCACAGACAAGAGGATAAATACAGACAGTTTTTTCTAAAAAACATAAGCATTGTCATATCAAATCTTTGATGCATCACTCAGTAATGTTCTCTGAAATTAATGTAAAATTAATATATACTTCAAAAGTACCAGAACAGAGGACTTGAACAAAGTTATTGAATAGGGAAGTTATTCATACCTCAGCACTAGAGCACGTCTCCTCTGTTGGTCAGGGCTGTGAGTTAAAACAGTCTGGCTGGCTTAGCAGAGTTTAATTGTATTTAGTAGGGGATTCATAACCTTTCCACTCAAAAAGCTAATAACACATTTTCAAAACTTATGGATTTTCTTTCTCTTTATTTTTTATACACGTGCACACACATCTGTAGGAATTAATAGATCAGGAACATTTTCCCAGAAGTGAAACAACAAAAGTTGTTGGTGCAATATGAGTCATCCTTAGAACCACCTGTTGGCTTTGTCAATATGCTGTATATCCTTGTGTGGGCAGGTATTTGTAAACACCGGCCTTCATCATTCCCAAATTGAATTAAAATTCAGAAAAAGCAGAGATTTGTCATTCTACTTTCCATAAAAACAAGTGCCTTCTCTTTTACTTTTATTTTTTTCTTATTATTTTTCTTATTGTTCCATTGAACATCATACTCCAGGTTTTACGCATCCTAAAATAACTGTGAGGATTATATGTTCAGTTAACGTTTGCCACTAGTAGCTACAATCCTGTGGTTAGCCTGAAATTATCACCTGTGTTTTGATAGCCGCTCCTCTGTCATCACAGATAGGCAGGTGCAAGGTTACAGAAAGCACAAGTCTGGAAGTGTAAACTAATTCATTCTTTCCTGCTTTTATTAACAGTTCAAGTGGACTCTATAGCTCAAGAGCTCAGGTAAGAACTGTTTTTGTTTATTTTTTCAGATTTATTTTCTGATTAAATCAATAAATTTATACAATTGTATTGCTATAAGATAGGGAATCCAGCAAATGATGCATTATGTAGAGATTTAGCATAGATCTGACAAAGGGTACTTGATGCAGAATCACTTTTTAAATATACCAAAATTAAAAGCAAAATGTTAGCATTAATTATGCAAGCATAACCAAAAGTAATGCAAAGTGAGCAGGATTCTGGTATGCTGTTTTTATCTTCAGCCTGTGTCAGGGCACACAACAAAAGAGTATAGTTTCTGATCAGTCTTCAGTCTTCTTTTTCCTGTAGTAAGTATTATAGTATTTTAACATCTGAACATTCTAAGAGGTATTAACCTTTGTAAGGTTTTGCTAGATGCCTTTCATAAAACTGATAGTCTCTGTATACTACTGTGAATTCTAAATACACTAATGGTTCATTCTTCCTCAAGTACTTGCTGAGGTTCCACATTTTACTGAAATAGCAGAGAGTACTTTTCAAATTTGCATAAAGCATGGCAGTCCATTCAAAATCATAAATTCTGCAAGGATATTTCAGATCACCAATAATCTAGTAAAATTTTAACATTACTACTTTAATCTTACTAATGTGTGCATCAACTCCTAATAACTAGTCCAAGAGCTTAGAACAAGCCTTGGAAAGACTGGTACATTATTCAGCACCAAATCTTTAAAAAAGAACATGTACCATTAAATTCAAGTTTTCCCTGGGACAAGCTCACTTTTCATGTTCCCCAAGGAAAACATTTGCAGGTAGCTTCAAATTCCTAAAGTTATTAATGAAAAGTACAATGGGCTACAGCTGCAATATAAATACTGAAAACATTTTTGCAAAAACTCTTAAGAGTTTTTCTTAAATTAATTTATTTTGCCTACACTCACTTTTCATCACATCCTACTGAGCTGCTTTCTTAACCACAGCAGGCATCTGAAGTATGTGCTTGTGGGTTCATCCGTCTAGGGAACAGAAACATCATCATGTGATTTATTTGATCAATCAAAATGCCACTTTCTCTTAAGATAGGACATGAGATATTTACAGGAAGTTATTTACAGTGAAGTCATACAATATTTTAAGGTTTTGTTTTATAATAAAACTGAGGAAATTATAAGCTGCTTCGAGATATTCCATGAACAGAAGTGGAGGCTAACTTTTTGGATAAATTATTCATGGCGAGTCACTCATTCAGCTCTACTGTGAACCTCATTTTTCTGTATGGCTTCAGTTTCCTGAGATTTAGTGTGTCTCCTTTTTCCTCTGTGCATCCCTAATTTATGCACCAGAAGGATGCATTAATCCGAAGAGGCAGTCGTCCAAAAATGAGGATGGTCCATGTGTTCCTAAAAGAAAAATGTTTGAAAAATAGAGGATGTGCAAGTTTCTGCAACATCAGGGAAGCTGTAATTTATGCATTATCAATTACTATAGCTTTTCCCAAGCAATTTTGCTTTTCCCTGTGAAATGCTTGTTATCTTCGGAACTACTGTGTAACAGATTACTCTCTCTGTCAGAGGTGTGGACTACCTCCATAAAGAAACATACTTTGGTTTAAAACAGTGAACTAAACAGCCAACAAAGCCATTGCCCAGTCCTTAACTTGGTATTTGTAATTTCTACAGCACCAAATTCCATATTGGGTATCTCCGCAGTCAAGTGGCTTTACTGGCATACAAGTCAGGTGATCAACTTTTATGAATCTATTTGTTTATGAAAAACTAGAGGAAGAGAGGCAGGGGCTGCCTTTTGGAAGTGTAGCCTATGAACTTCATTCCTATTACTCATACCCATATTATTGTGGAAAAACTATTGAACATTCCTCAAGAACTAAAGACTGAAATAGTCTGTTGTGTTCCCTGGATACAGATATTGGAACCACTGTCTTTTCTGACCAAGGTTCTAAATGCTGTGTTGGCTGAGAAATTTAAATCCATGCTTAATTAATTTCCCCTTTTCCCCTGGCTTATCCTATCTGACAAAGCACTTTTGCACTCCTTATTGAGTTTCTGTTACAAAGTGCCTTGGGATACTTCTACATGAAAGGCACTACATAAGCTTACATGCTCATATTGTATTGTTATTAGTTTTGTAACATTGATTTGTTCTAGAGTATTTGTTAGCCTTTTCTTATTCTGCAAGTTGTGTTTCACAAAAGTAGAGAATGAAATAAATTAAAAGCAAAACAAAGAGTTACAATCACCAATTAGATTCAACAATGCATGAAAATTTCTCTATTCTAAATTTCAGGGGTTGCAGTCTTGCTTAATGGAATTCAATGCCAAAAAATCTACTGATTTCAAGAAAGCCAGGATTTCACCCAGAAATCTGGCTAATGGTTTTGCTAACATCCATCTTTTCCTGAGAAATAGGACCACATTTCTGCATAAAATGTATATTTTCAGAAAAGCATCACCTTAAGGGCCAAGTTGGGTTTTAATCTTTTATGTTTAGTAAAATAACTAAAAATTCTATTGCACTGCACTGCGTTTTCAGAGGACAGTACTTTTCTTCCAGATACTGACCACCTATACACAGCTCCTATTTAAGTGTCAAACTTGCACTGATTTAATGTAATTATATGCCTTACAGAATCCCAAATTTCAACATCATATAAATAATTTTATTTACACATGAATATTATTAATACTGCTGTGTTATTAGTTCAGATTTATGACTTTTTTTTTTTACTGTCTACTGTAAATGCTATAGTGTTGAAGTATAATATGCTAAACTTAGTAAGTCCTTCAAAACAGAACTGTTTCTTCTTCCAGTCTTACTTACTTATGAACAACATGGTTTAATTTTTAATTTAGGAATGTATTGCTGTGGTGTTTTCATTGGTAGGTAAACTACCCACAGGAAGAGGTGAATCTTTTATCACAACCTAAACATAGCAAAACACAATATGTAGTAGAAGTGAGTGCTGAAACCAGGAGATCTCTGTCCCATACATTCAAGTTTAAATCTGACACTTTTCGGGCTTAACATCTCTGTTGTATCCATCTTCTGCAAGAAGAAGAAAGAAGAGGTCTTCTCTTAGATGATTTAGTCATGGACCACTGAAAGGACCAAGACCTTCAGCTGTGTTCAGGATTAGAATGAAAACCAAAGGGAAGTGAGGAATATTGGTGTGATGTATTCTCATTACTCTGTTCTATTTAACAGATGGGATACAGTACGATGAACCATCTGTAGGTTATGGAGTGGCATCTGGGTCAGACCAAGGAAAAGCAAATTGGATCGATTCAAACATGGGATTACAAAAGCATAGATCAGTTTGGCTAAGTCCATATCTGAATAGGAAGGGTACCTTTTCTGGGTTAGATACAGATGAAACCAAGTCTTTCTGGCTTCTGTCACTAATAGTTAATGAAGACTCCACAAGGCACTGGTGTTTCAAGTCATGGAGAACAGTCCTGCTCTTTGGTGGGAATAGTTACACTTCCCCTTACTCTCTGTAGTGTTGGATCATTTCTTCAAAAGGAACATTTCTTCAAAAGTAAGGAAAGTTACTTCTTCTCTGGAACTCTTGTTCCAGATGTTGTGAGACATTTTAGATATTCAGATAAGTTGAACTGTTCAGCGTGAATGTATAGAGATATGAGTATCTTGAATGTTTTAGCAGAGAGAGAAGTAATAGAGCAGAGCTGTCTGGATGTCTCTTGATAGGAGTAACTGGACACTTCACCCTTTGCTGCTGTCTCTTGATTAGGAGGGTGAGAAACCGGCAAAGCAACCCTGCAATCAATGGTACTGAAGTATTTCAGAAGGTTTATGTTACTAAAATGTATTCCTTAACTTTATCCAAAACGTTTAAGAGGTATGTCAGTATAAATAACAGTATTGACAGCATACTAAAAAGCATTTTGCTAACTGAAGTAGTTAGTTATTCTACAGTCCTGAATATTTTGCTGGTTTCCTCTAAGTACCGGTAGATGATATGTATCCAATTATATCTGAACTCTAGTTTCAAACAGTAATGGAATGATGGTAGACAGTTTGATAGACAGAAGATGATTTGGCCTCTCGGGAAAAGTTCAGAGCATGAAAGAAAAGGACTGTGCATGCCTAGCTGTATTTAAAAAGGAATGATTCATTGGTAACTCTTTGTGAGCTTCACAAAACAAGCAGGTTTTTAAGAAGTATTTGTATGAAAAGAAAGCAGTAGTCTGGCAGATGACCTGAGAAAGAGGTGAAAGCAGTATTTAGATGGTGGAAGAAGTGGGCACATGAAACAAAATCACACAAAAAGTCTCAAAGATGTTCCTCAGTAAGAATTGAGATTATGATTGATTCGTGTAGCTATCACCTTCACAGTACTCTTATGCCATAGCACTGCTTAAAAGTGAGACAGAGACTGAGAAAGCTGTTTGTTCCTCGCCTGCATCTGGAAAAACTGTCAGGTTTGTCCTTTGGGCTTGGCTTCTGTTTCCACAGGAGTTGGTCATAGACTCAAGATTTTCTGGAAACTGCTGGGAAAAAGCACATTTGACATAATCCTGAATAAGCACATTTGGAATAGAACTGAGGTGGACTCTTGCATTTCCTCGTGACTAATCTGTCTGCCACTTGCCACCCTTGCAGTCCTTAACATGCTCTGCTGAAATAAAGTGTGTCCTTGAGTCCAAATAGACTTAGTAGTAAATGCTAAATGAAGATGGTCAATAGTTATATCTACTGCCAGGATATTTATCCTGATTTTGTGCAGACATGTCTGAGCTTGACAAAAAGTCTTTTTTTGCAATTGAAGATTGGGTGTTGACAGCATACATTCCCAGCTCTCCTCCCCAGTGTTCCCTATGATGTTAACTGGCTGGGACGGAGTTGTGCCAACTTCTCATTCAAATATTTCTCCATGATACATCTAGATTAGGCATTTCACCTGAGACAAAGATCTGTGTCACACTGTTTATATTGATAACTAATCTTCAGTTAAACAATGGGCTACAGTAAACAATTACTCTTAAGAGTACCTATTCCCAAGGTCTGGTAACAGAATGATGAGTTAAGAGTATCTACTGCTTGCTCTCCAGCTTGGAAAAGGAACTTCCTCCCTGCCCTAGCCATTGTAGAAATTGAAATGGTTATGGGGCTTTGAAAATATTAACCTCTGCCTCTTATTCCATGATTTCTGGTATAATCAAGGCTGTCATGTTGTCATCAATCATACTTTCTTAAATTCCCAATAGATCTTGTTCATTTCTTATTATTTTTCTGACAACACTGCTAGGTTCTTAAGGAATTTAGGCTGGCATGCTAGTCAGTACTCCCCTCAAAGAATCTGTGGAAATCTATGTTTTATGCTAAGGAAAAATGATTTTGTAATTGACAAAAATTAACAAATTTGACAAAAAACATTGAACAGTCAAGCATAAACAAACACTGAACAATCAGTACGTGGTGCAGTTTACTGTGAGGCAAAAGTAAGTATATGCTGGTCACAGAACTAATAAGGTAATAGTGCTGGAATTCACCTATCCTTATTATTATAACATGTATGTCAACCATTCTCATCACAACTAATAAAACAAGCATTAATGTAGATTGTAATGGCAATCAAATTTATAGGTCTGTCATGTCTATGTTCCTCCCTTTTTTCCTCCTTCATCTTTCAGTCCCCCTCTAATTAGCCATCAAATTATGAAATCTACAGTGCTGTCATTCCTCCTCTCCCTTCACTCTGCCTCTCCCTCCTCTCCTCTTCTCCTCTCCCTTTCCGAGAGCTCTGATGAATTGATAGACCTCAGGCTTTTTGCCTTTTTTGTAGTCCCATATGCTTTCATACTTCAGAAACAGGTTGTTCTTTCAGTACTGTTAAACTAGCAAACAAGAAACAGTAAACAAGAAACAAATACACACAGAAAGATATTCAAAATTCAAGCATTTTCCACCTCAAGTTTTCTACTTTCAAACATTCATGTGAGTGGGTTAAGGTTTGCATAAAATGTTTGGAACTGGTGTATAGAAAACATCAAATAATTTTTTTTTTTCCATTAAAATGTCATTCTTTGAATGAGATTATAAAAGGTAGTAAGAACCTCCACTCTTAAAAACATTGTCATTGTTTCTGTGAAGAGAAATAATACCATATAGTTCTGGGCGACCACAAGTAATGACTTTAACATTTTGCAGGTAACCCTGAGGTTGACAGTTATTTGACTTAACTATTTAGTGAACTGTTCTGAATAACTGTTAAGATGGTTGAAATAGGATCTGTATCTCATACTCCTTTGAGACACCCATGGTTGGAGCTGTTAATTACAATGAACCATTTGCCTAATTCCTGTAGATATTAAAACCTTTTGATCTATGCACTGTGACCTCTACCTTTTCCTCCTGGATTTATTTTGAACATTTAAAAGTTGTATTTCATGTTCAGATTTCCATTTTAGTTTGCTTTAGTTGATACTTTATGTGCATTTGCTTTATAGGTGACTTTTATAGCTATCTTCAATAACAAATGTGTTAGATGAGTTTCTAGCATATTATATTATATTTTAGCATCTACTATGTTAATTTCTAGCCAACACCTTCAGTCTCAGTGTCTCTTTTCTCTTTGTTATTTTATTTGATTGTGGTTTTACAATTTTTTTACTTAAAGCCTCTATTTAATATATTAAAAAACAATGATTAATTAGTTTCAACATATGCTATTCTGTAATAGTTAGTTTTATAATATATGTCAAATCCACATCACTTTAATTGCAGCTGCTAGACTGGCAGATAGCTATTTGCAGGTTTTTTTCTACCTGAGAGCTTGTTGCATCTTAAAATGTTCCTTGCCTTGAACTAAAACTTGTACGTTATTTATGATATTACAGGAGTCGTTGTCTTCCCCATCACAACTTCTGTGTTCATCAGCACACAGTAAATGTTATCCTCCCAACCCTACGCAGGAATTTAGAGTTGCATATGCCTTAATGCCTTCTGCTGGATGACAGAATGTATCAGAACATTATAGCCCCAAATGGTTGTTTCCTCTTATGGCAGATCTTTTCTCTGTAGATGACTGCAAGCCATATAGAGATTGAAATGCCAACTGGTGACTTCTGCCTCATATATATCAATCATGAGTTAAATATTATGGCTGGCTGAATTGCCCTGTCTGACTGATGTCAAGGGTGGATTCAGCCAAGCAAAAACAAGCCGAAACAGACTGTGGACAGCCTGGAGATAGCAAGGAAAGGAAAAGAATGCAGCCACAGGACCTCCTGCTACATTAAAGGGAGGTACTGGCTCCTGACAATGAATTGCTTACAGTCCCACTGTCTGTTGTCAAAAAAAAAGCTTATCTTCTTTACGTCTTCTCCAGCCAGACTGTAGTTAGCAGTATGCTTTTTATTTACGCATTTACTGACGTTAGCAGGTTGACTACTCACATGCAAGGCTTTCTGGATGTAAAGGTTGTGTGGATGATCTGTAGATTTGCCTAGAAACTTAATCCATTCTAAGCCAAATTCTTGGCTTGGATCCCACTGGAATTTATTGACCTACTGAACCTGGACAGATTGAGTGAGTAAATGAAAAAGAGGCTAGGGAGGCTGGATTTGGCCCAGATCTTGGGCATTCATTCATATTACTGAGTTTAACTTCTTGAGCTCCACATATTAGGAATTAAGTTTCCTCCAAACTGGCTTTTACTAAAAATAACTTACCTGTTAGAAAAGGATCCAAATGTACAACTCTAGCCATATAGAGTTCTTGATCTATGAGCTATAGAATGATACTGTGAAGAAGTCATCCATTTCATTAACATAGTGTTTCAATTAGAGGGCTTATGTGTGTTATTTCTTATATGATCTGAATATCCTTATGTTCCTACAAGCTTGTAAACTGAAAACAAGAAAACCAAAGAAGAGAATTTAAATCTGTGCTGTTCTTCTCCGAGTTGCCTTACCTGTGGGAGAGCCCTGCTAAAATAGTAAAATAGAGTTTCAAAAAAAAAAAAAAAAGAGGTTTTAAAAAAAGCCATTTCATGAGCCTATTGCAGCCTGAAATCATTGTCCTTTAGCCTCAGGCATCACAGTGAGCTTCAGGCATGGGTAGATTTCACCATAACTGCATGCCTTTTCCTATGTTATTGCTGACTTACCATTGCTCCACTCTTTTTACGTGCTTCTTTTTATTTGTTCAATCATTTCACAGTCTAGTTGTTCTTTTTGGTCAGGTGGCCTATAACATATAGTTTACTGTCTGAAACGTCTCCAAGCTCAGTACATAATGACTCAACACCATTACCCATTTCTCCCCAGCCTCTTCTTATGGGGGTTAATAAATCCTCTTTCACCAACAAGGCTATAGCAGCTCCTTTGCTTTTCTTATATGTCTTTTTTAAATAAAATATATCCTTTAATATCATGCTCCAGCCAGCTTTCAGTTATGATACAATATTTTCTCCACATTATTATCTGTCCAGTTCTGTTCCTTTTTTCCTAGCTAAACCTTTCATTTGTGTATATAGACAGACACTTTAATACCCCCAAGTTACTGAGCTTATTTTGCTCTATATTAGTGTTCATAAATATGAATTTCCCTTTTATCTTTCTTCCCATCTATACCCCATGTGCATTCCTTTCATCTGGGTTCAACCCTGGACTGAACTTCTCACAACTCTGGCATTTTAGAAAAAGAGCATTGCCCGTGTATGGCAGTAAACTTTTCTACTTGTAGAAGGCCCTTTAACCCTGGAATGATTGCTACAGTGCACAGGAAAAACCCCTGTCCCTTTCACAGGTACAACCTGTAAGCCAAGTGTACAGGTTTGTTAGAAAGGGGTGAAATGCATTTTTTTGTGTTGTGTGTGATATTAAAAAATGAGAAACAGTCAGATTTTCTTCAATTATCATTGGAGTAAGTTGTGCTAGTTCTGAGCTTCTATTACAGCCAATTCACCAGGTCTAAACGATGAGCAATTTTTTTGGACACATTTTATTGGTTTAAGTTCTTCCAATTTTAATGCTTAAAAATGTTGATGGAAGGAAATTACTTTTACCTGATGAATCTTCTCCAAAATAATTTTTCAGGAATTCCCAGCTGGACCTATTTTCCAGACTATTTTTCATCACCTAGGCTGAATCTGTGAAATACAATACACTCTGTCATGGAGTCCAAATGTTGTAGATTGTCTAGAAGTTCCTATGGCTTGGCTTACTTTTCAAAATACAAGATAACATTAATGTCAATAACTCTGACTCCAGATTAGCAATCAGGGCAAATACATGTTTAAATTCTTGTCAGTGCTGAGAACTCAGCGGTCTTTTCTGAGAATAGCCTGCAAAATTTCATCTGTAGAAACTCACATCAGAGTTCTGTTAACAAGGGGTCTCTTTTAATATTTTCACATAAAGCCATAAGTTTTCATTGGTATGATGTTTGAATATATTTTAATACTTTTAAGAATCATTTAAAAGAATTAGAAAGAAAACTTTTTTTTTCCCTGGTTTAACTCAATCTTAGACTGTCAATGAACTGTAGCTCAACCCTTGATTACTATTTTCTCAGTTGCACAGTCTTACTCCTTGGAGTCCTTCAGCTAGTCAGCGTGTTGCCACCTATAACTTGTAAAGCAAGCAGTTGCTTCTGGACATGTGCAATTTCCCCACACCTGACAATTCACAACCTTCCTCACTTTTACTTTTTTAGATGGATAGAATGGTCATTTCATTTAAACCGTGCTCCAGCATGTTCTACTCTTCAGGGAGAAATTAATGGACATACAAAACATCTGTAAGCATACTTTTCATTTCATAGTAGAAAAATGTTTGGAAATGGGAAGTATATTTCAGGATGGAGCATCAGAATACGGTGTTGTAGAAATCCTGAGAATGTATGTAGTCCATACAGCAGACAAGATAGAAGGTATTGTAAAACTTACAGATCTTTCTAAGAATGAGAGTTAAAGCGTGCAGAGATAGGGTGAAGTCATTAGAGTCTTCTCGTGAACTGCCATTCTCACTGATGAGAAGCATCTCATCAAATATCTTCCTTAAAAAAAATCTTGAGATTGATCAAGAAATCCTTATTTAATAACTAAGCCATTTTCTTTACGTCCTTTGAGAGACTTTGCTTAGTTTTGCATCTAGCACCTATATGGATTTTAGAACGGAATGCAGTAAATGGAATTACTGTTTAGTTGTCATTTTTCCGAGGTATAAACTTTGTAGATTTTATTTTCTGGTATCCATGGTCCGAAGTGGTGCAATTTACTTTCTTCCTTTTAGAAAACATCCTTCTCTCTCTATGTATAAAATCTGTGACTAATCCATGTCTTTAAAAAGTAGCTTCTATCTAGTTTTCTGAATCTAGGATTTGTCTTTGTATATAGTTGGAATATGTGAATTCTTTCATATCCAGTAAATAATTTCATGGCGTTGGAAACACCACCCCAGTCCTTGCAGACCTGACTGATGTTGTGGATTTTCAGTCTTTCTGTGGAGACTCCAACTCCTGGCTATGAGCCAGTGTATTAATACCTTCTTTCTGTCTGTTCTCACTTTTAGAGCAACCTCAGCTGAGAACACTATCACTCTCACTTCCACTGAGCTATAAAATTTACATGCACACTTTGCAAACAAAGAGGGTTAGTTAAGGAAAGGGGACATAAATCTGACTCTCTTAACCTGAAGACAAAGCAAACAATTGAGTCATAGTCACTCTCCACCTTCCTCCCCAACCATTGTTGTCCATCTGAAGTTGCTGTAATTAACAGTACTCATTCAGGTTTTCAATTGCAGTGATCAGACTACCAACACTCTCTTTCTTTGGACTCCGACATTCCAGCTCCTTTCATGAACCCCCAGCATTCATGGTTGATGTAAACAATAACATCAATGTCATTTCAACTGACATGCGATCCGTCATAGGAGCGGATCATCCCCTTTCTGTACCCATTGCTAGTAATTTCTCCTGTCCATCATCAGCTTATAAGGAGCTCAGGATTTTTGTGTGATTTTTGGGGACCAGATACTTTCAGCTATAGCCTAAAACTTTGGAAGCCATTGTGCTAGGGAGTTAGACAGAATCGAGCTCATCTGTTTGTTAGAGAACAAGCTGACATAGAAGAGGACTAAGGTGGGGAGACATTTCAGAATTTCTGTTCCTTTTAGGTACCTCTGATTCAGTACAGTCTTAAAATTCTTAGAAGAAAGCCCAACCATGACAGACACTTGTGAGCTACTGGTTCATCTGTGAGTGGCAAGTGTCCCTGAATCTTCAAATACCAACTCTTCCCTCCTGTAAGGAAAATGTAGTATTTGACTTCCACAGTGTCCTAGGGCATCTGCAAGCTTGTGAACAAAACTTGATCAATGTCTAAAGCATCTGGTACCATCTTTAATCACAATATGATTAAGGAGTAGTTAGGCTAACCTTCTCCTTGTAACTACTGGTGTGAAGTCAAATGGTTCTGCAGATCAGAAGATGATGTCTCCTTTCAGTGTAATTCAATAGTCTAATGCTTACTTTTGTAGTATAGTTAAGCAAACAATCAAAAGGCAATTTAAAATTATTTTCTCCACAAACCAAAATGTTTCATTAATTATTCTTGCACAAACTCACGTGAGGAGTGGGCTCCTTAAATAGCGTTAGACAATAATTGTAAGTGCTTTGATATTCAAAGACATTTATTTTCTCTCCTGAAGCTAAGGAATGCACATGAGATGCAGTGTGTTCTGTTCTCATTATTTTACACGGCATCCATTACAAGCATTAGTAAACACCAGTTGTCAGGCTGAACGTACACCTGGTTTTACCCACTATGGCAATTCTTCACTCTGTTATCATGCTTTACCAATATGCAGGCTGCTGTGAATAAGAAAAGAAAAAAATCCCCAGAGATCTGAAAGTCTTGCCAACAGATTAACAACAAAAAATCCTTGCTGGCTACAAAGTGGTTAAAGGTCGGGTTAAAGGCTTGACAAACACACCACTTTTAGATGAACCAATTACAAAAAAAAGATGAGCATGACAATTTTTAGCAGTAGGAAAAGCTGTATATGGTTAGGACGGCTTAAAACTTCTCTCTTTCTTCTGAGGCATTGTTTTTTGGTAGGGAGCCAATGCACTGTTCTGTCTGTATACTACCAGCGTCTGCCCACACCATCCAAGAGGTATTCTGAGCAGAAATAAAGGAAAAAGAAGGACCTAGTAAATTCCCTCCCAAAATATTTAGGTATGAAATACATATGAAAGATTTATCATGGGGTTTTTCTCAACACATGCAACCAGTTCTTACATGTCTTAGATTTTAACCTCTTGGCTTGCACTATGATAACTCACACAAGACTGTTTTTGGCAACTGAGTCATTGGCTAAAAAAATAATAATAAAAAATCTGCTCATTATAGATAGTACTAAAATGATTTATTATTCATAAAATTTAAGTACAGTTAAATTGGGGGGGGGGGGGGAAATTTATTTTCTGGGGGGGGGGAAACATTTATTGGCTTTGGGCTCATAACAAAAAGAGCTTCTCTTGTTTTATGAGCCTCAGATTACCAAATAACCTTGACAGCTGAATCAGTGTTCCATGACAACAAGCAGGCCATTGATAAATAGCAACAAAACTATTAGATGTTGAATTTATGAGATGAGTAATAGAGAAGCTAAATTATAGGTTTACCATTTGACAAACTACAGCTTGACAAATCTGTGCTAACGTGTGTGTGTGTGTGTGCGCATGTACATAAGCAAAAGAGAGAAATAGAAACTTTTTAAGACAAAGGTGAATTTGACATGCCATGAATGATACAAAGGCATAAATGTATTCTTTTCATAGTAGTTAAATGCCTAGTGTCCATTATCAAATACTTAACAAATCATGTGTAAGTACTTGAAAAAGCTACCACTTGTGAAGTTGTTTTTTCTGGTTTTATTTTCAATTTTACTTTTAAGCACTGTAAAGTAGAAAAGAAGGGGAAATGCTAGTAAATAGCTAGATCTTTAAACTGACTCTTGCAAACTAATAGATTCCAGTTAAAACTCAAAACCAGCAGTTTAAAATGTCACCAGCAAAAGCAAGAGTGTATTCTGCTGGAGCTGAAAAACCTCTTCCCTGCCTATGGAGAGCAATTTACACTTCCTAGGAAAGAAGCAACAACTGCGTTTTGTCATCTTCCTGTAATCAGAGTGGAAGGCGTCAGGAATGATTTTACTTAAAGTTGAATATCATGTATTCACTTATTTTAAAATGATGGGAACTGTACAGGAAATCTGGGAGAGTGGCTGCTTGTGTACAGAAAAAGGTAGGATAAGGACAAGCTAATGCATCAGTCTTTCATAGAGGAGAAACTTTCTAACATAAGCAATGTGTTTCCAGGCAGATTTGTGGGCCTCCTGTCCTGACATTGATGCAGCAGCTTTTGATTTACTGCTGTAAACTGTGGTGGTTACAGTCAAGTGGGATTCTCGTGCTCTCATTTCCCAGAGCAGATCTGCAGGTGGAAGGTGGCAGCAGTACCCCCGCACTGGTCCTGACTGTGGTCTGCTAACATCTGAGCTGGGCTATCTTTCACAGTTGTGGTGAAAACCCAACATTTTTAATAGCAGTTGTGCCAACCCACAGTGGTGGGCTTATAGCATCATGTTACTAGAAAAAGATTGTACTTAGTGAGCAAGAATACAGAAATCAACTTACTGTCTTACCATGTTTTCCCTTAACTGGAAGATACATAACAGTCAGACAAATTACGGGATTAAAGCTGAAGAGCTAAATGAAGTTCTGTGGCCTGGGTTGCACAGGAGAACATACTAGATGATCCACCTAAAAATCTGTTAATCATGGTTGTGTAAGAAACAGCTGTATCTTCATCAAAGGGGAATTAAGTACTGGAAATTCGTCTTGTTCTAAACACTCTCACAATAGCTACTGGAGGTAAACTTGAAGCTTGACAAATAAATGAGAAAGATCAAAAGCAAACCTAGTGAAGGTTTTGGTTGATAAAAACAATTGTGTGTGAAGGGTTTTCAAACATTTGTCATTTATTCAATTTTCCTGAAACAACATGAATGGTATGAACTGCCGTTCACAAATATGAATTAAGAAACTCTTGATTGTATTTTCTTAGAAATAAATTATGCATATTTGTCCACACTACATCCATCCCTGATGTCTGTTGTATGGGCATCATTTCCAAGGACACTTATACCATTGTGATTCTGACCTTTAATATGATATTCATGTTATCCTCTATCCATAAACAGAGAAACAACACAGAAGCCATAATATATTCAACCACAGCAGGTGCTTAATGTCCAGTATTCCTGATGCCCATAGCATTTTAGCTTTCAGAAGATCAAGAATATCCACTGTGTTTAAGATGCATATGGTAGAATTTTAACATTCCCCCTAAAATGCAGATCTTTGTATTTCTATGATGTCCTTCATGTTTGCAATGATGGTTTGCCAAAAAGGTGCTTAGCCAAAAACGGGTATTTTTTTTTTTTAACAAAAAGCTCAAGTTAGTCATATGCTTTCATCCAAAACAATCAGAACCTGAGCCAATTTAGTGCACATAAGATACCTTGGAAGGATTAATTTATGCTGTTGAGCTTGTAATATGTGTAACCAATAGGAGTTCTCTGCATACATGGATTTTTTGCAAATCTTGCAGATAAGTCAGTGAGCCAAATGCAAAATCCAATGCCTAAGGGCATTGTGTGGATTTATAATTCACCCTGGAGGTGCCTAAGGTTGAGAAACCACTGAGTGGATTACACAGATTCATATATGTAGTTTTTTCATCTCAGACAGATATAATGTGAGCACTATTATTCATACTACATAGATTTCTTAGAATACTGTGTGTGAGAGAACAATGAAATCATGCCAAACCACTTACACAAAAAGTTATTAAAAAAAGAGCGTCAAAGATTCAGGCCTCCTTAGTGAGGTGTCATATGAAGTAACACCTATATGCTGTACAGATCAGCTGCATGGCAGCAAAAGCTTTGCTAAATATCTGTAGAAGCAAATTAATATGCAGACTAATATGTGGATCTTATAGGAGCTGAAAGAAGTATATCAAATCTGCTAAAAATCTTCCTGTTTAAAATACTGCCCTCTCGTCTCATGTCGGTCATCTGAAAGTTAGACTGGGCAAGGCTTTTCCCAGGGGATGGCTCACCCTGTTTATCAGATAGATCTAGTTTTAAGTGGGATGAATTGCCCTCTGGAGGAGCCTTTTTCCAGACTCTATATAGCGACCTGAGAAGAGCTTAAACTAGGCATTTATGGCTGGAGTTAATGAAATGAAACCAATGCTTGGGACTGGTATTGAAAGAGGGACCCATATTGCAAAATTTTCTGAAGATGCAGTGTGTTTCACGCAGGTTTTATGCTGTTGAACTCAAGGTGTGTGATTGGATATCCATACTGATGTAAAGGTAATGGAGCCAAAGGCTCAGGATGTTGTAGTACAACTGGTGGTATATTTTTCCCCTTAGCTGTTTCTCTGGATTATCAACCCAGACTACAATTTTGTTCATCCTTTCCTGAGTGTATTTATTTTACTGCAGAGCAGGGCTTAGATTAGCATATGATTACTTAGGATTAAGGATGTTGGGTTATGGGTTTTTTGGTTTTGTCTTCGTCCTCATTCCCCTTCCCCTAAACAGATTCTGGCAGCAGTGAAAAGAAATGGGACTTGCCTGTGTCCTGAACTTTGAGTACATGAGCTAAAATTAAATATCCACTAAACACAACTTGCTGAAACTGCAAGTGAATTAATATTTTGTCAGTCCTCGCTTTTATACTTAGAATTAAACTAGAGGATGGTGCTATTTTTTAAACAATTTACACCCCACTTCTCCCACTTTTTTCTCTATCATTGCCGATTGATCATTGCAGTGCCTACAAATGCTCCATGGCTAAGAAGAGAAAAGCCGAAGAACAGACATCAGGCGTTCCCGTCAACAAAAGGAAGTCCCTGTTAATGAAACCCCGCCACTACAGCCCCAGCTTGGAATGCAAAGAAGAAAATGAAGACAAGACGGATTTACAGGAAGAGACCAGTGTCCTCGAAAGCAGCACAACTCCAGGTAGTCATGCAGTCATGCTTGAACCTGAATTCCACAGGAAGGGAGATATGAAACAGTATTTTCAAAAAGGATGTAGAAAGTGTTTGACTTCTAACAGAGTCAGAATGGTGCATTTCTGTCTAGGTTTAACCATCGTACTTCCAATTATTTTTTACAATAACTCCTCCTGGGGTCTAGTAAATGCTTTGTAGGTCACAGAGAGAGACAACTACTGCAGCAGGTCAGATATGGAGCAGCATCTGCTTCTCCACTAGCTCTGTCAAAGAACAAGGTTAAGCCCACCACTGAGAAAAACACATTTATGAAGAGCAGATTTTCACTGGAATATATAGAGCTCTTAGGAAGGAAAAAAAAACGCTTAGCAAAACATTGTTGACTTTAACATTTAGCAAAGCAATTTCATGCATGTGACTGCTACGTGTGTTCTGTTTAACACGATTATTAGACTCAGCACTTTTATACTTGCTATTCCAACTCTGCTAAGCCAAACATGGCCAACAATTTATAGAAACTTCTATAACATGTATGCTGGAAAATATGGAAGAGGATGGGGAGACAGAAAGATATAGCTACAGTATGCCTTTATTGCTCTTTCTAATATACATTTATATATATTCAAGATGAACAAAAAATATTAAACTAAATTGGCTGTCACATATTTGTTTAAGAAGTCCTACACAAATCATTAATCAGGCGAGTGAGAAGGTATCAGTGGAATACATTCTGCATTTGTTTTAAAGGGAGGAGCCATCAGTAGATAGCAAATGTCAAGATGAAAGCAATGTGATCTGGCACTGGGAAATTAGTAATCATAGATAATACGGAAACAGAATGAACTTATATTCCTCTCCGTTGCTGGTTATTACGGGTGTTTAAAGATAATTTATTTTCCACTCAGTTTCTTATCAAATATTTTGGAATGACAGGGTACTAGGTAATTCCATCTAGGCGCTCTTTCCCACAAAACGTTGGACCAGATGATCTTTCGAAGTCCCTTCCAACCAAGGCTGTTCTATGATTCTATGATGAACTAAGATTAGGAATTTATATCCTTATCCACTCTAAATAGAATTTCCTTAAAAACAAAACAAAACCCCAAAATTTTATACATATGAATACTATAAAACACATAGAAGAAGGTGGCGGCTGTATTTCAAATTAAAGAGTCAAATCTGGTTCTACCGAAATCAGTGGAGGTCTTTGTGTCATTTCTGTATGGTAAAGATGTCAGCCAGTTGTGACTTGTAAGTCTTCTAGGAGGAATCTCTTCCAGGGGTCTGCATCCCATCGGTGTGAAAGCCTAAAAGGGAGCTCCCTCTTCAAACAGAACATTAATTAGCAAGGTGATACCCAATGTCTCTGTATTTTGGGTGACATTACTAAGCTAAATTCATCAAGAAAAAAGCTCCATAGTTCTCAGTGCCTGTCCAGCCTGCAAGGAGTATTCTATCTCCTAAACCGAGAAGAGAAGCTGTTTGAGTAAGAGTTCCTGTATGGTTTGGTTTTTTGGTTTGGGTTTTTTGTTGTTGTTGTTGTTTTTTAGATATATGGATTTTAGCTAATTTTTCTTGTATTGATTCAGCCTGGTTCCTGGCCATCCACAGCTGCCCTCAGTAATGTGTTTTTCTTTCCCTTGTGTCTGTCCTCTGCACAGCTTGAAGAACTTGCTGAAGGGAAAGTACTATGATAGGTGTAAAGGTAGAACTTGTGCCATATACAGGTGAACTTAAAGTTATTTAACTGGTTCTTTTTTTAAAAAGGAGCAAGTGTTGGGCCAGGTCCATTGATATAAATGTAGGGGAACCCTATTTGCACCCAGCCCTTCAGTCAAAAGAAAAAAAACCCTTGATTTCAAAAAGATTTATTTGATACCAGTGAGATTTCTCCCAACCTGCTTGTGTCAGTGATAAGACAACCTATCCCTTTTGCATTAATTTTGTCAGCTACAAACAAATTTCAGCTAAAGCATACAACTGGTCTGGGTATGTAGGTTTATTTGTAATTTCTTAGTGTGATATTGCTCATTTTATTATGAACTCATGATTCTTGTCCGTTGATCAGTTAATGCTTCAGTTCATAGATTGATGCAACTGTAAACTAAGCTGAGTTTTGATTATTTTTAAAGTGCATTTACAGCCTGTAGAAGTGAAAAGCAAAGCTGCGACAGCTGAACCATTAAGACTGGTTCAACAACAATTTTTTAAATATTGCATTTAAAAATTCCTGATTATTTAAGGAGCAAAATCTGTTATCATGCATTTATATTACTTCAGTTCATGGATTGATGCAACTGTAAACTAAGCTGAGTTTTGATTATTTTTAAAGTGCATTTACAGCCTGTAGAAGTGAAAAGCAAAGCTGCGACAGCTGAACCATTAAGACTGGTTCAACAACAATTTTTTAAATATTGCATTTAAAAATTCCTGATTATTTAAGGAGCAAAATCTGTTATCATGCATTTATATTATTTTTCATCTTTCACACAGAAAAATAACTGAAAAGACCTGTTACTATTACCAAGTTTTGTTTGTTTTGTTTTGTTTTAAAGGGTGGGAGATTTCTTTTAAAACTAGAGCTTCTTACTTTTTTAAATGACCCACTGATGGGATTCTGTTATTTTCCAAATGGCAGAAGAGCAAATAATAAAACCCCATTTGACTGAAGTTGGTTATAGAGCCAAATCATCATTTTTACTTGCTGAGATGTGAAAAGACAGCAGACTTCTTTATTCAGAATACTGCAATGTGTGTGGTACTAGACCAGCTGCTAAAAAGTTACACTAAGGTTTACAGACATTTTTTTAAACACAACTTTACGCACACAGTGCACAAGGCCACCTCTCCCTGCATGAGTCCAATTTTCTGAAGAAGAATAAGAATTAATCAATATTTTCTTTTAACATATAACAAACAGTTGAACCAAACAATTATGTAAACTGGAAATGACCCAAAATGCTAACAGTTTGGCAGCAGTAAAGTGAAATGCATTGTGGTGCACATGTGCATTTTTGTCCCCCTTTTCCCCTCCACAATAATCTGCACTTAATAGGAATATTTTAAACTATGTAGCTAAGCAACAGAGGTAATTGTTGCTTTCTAGAGCTTTTGTTAGGCACTCTAACACAGCCCAAATATGCATAATTAGGTATAATGTCTATAAATCATTATTGTACACATGTGGGTAGTTAAGTGGATTGAGAGAATAGTTCAATGAATTGGACATATTCACTGAAAATGCTTTTTATTTGTTTTCTGTAGTTCATAATACTTTAAAATTATCATAACCCTTTACACTTTCTCTTAATAGCTCACTGTGTTATTGAGAGAAACTTCATTTGCATTTTAGACTATGCTTAATTTATTATTTAAACCTGGAGTTCTTCTAATTCAGGAGAGGACAGACACATCTTATGAAATAGTCTGTGCTTGTTTATTCATCCTCCTTTCTAGGAAGTAAAATGTTAAATTTTTCAGTTTATGTTGAATAGATCCCAACAAAAGAATGTACCCTATAATCAGTATTATTGAAGGGGCTAGTGTTGTGACTAAATTCTTCCCTTCATCCAAAAATGCTTTTAGTTACTATGGCAATATTTACTTGATCCTGGCAAACCAGTGTTGATTTTAGAGAGATAATTACCAGAAAGGAAGATGATGGAGATGTATTTTTGAGTGTCCTTGTCAGAGGAAATGTTTATAAAAACTTAAATGAGATACAAAAGGCATATTGTCTTCCACACCGACAATCTCTCCTACATGCAGCCTCTATTACCTGCTGGCTGCTGCTTTTCTTCTGAAGAAAGATGTTTATAAAGACAGGATGCACTTCAGTGGTGTCTTTAACAAGTCCTTTATGAGTCTGTACATAACAACCATTTCTGTTTGCCTGTGCATGACCTGATTTATCACTTAATGTGGCAATTGCAATGGTGACCCTTTGTGAAGTATTGAGGTTTTTTCCATCAAGGTCTTTCATGGGATCTGGGGTGACTGGGAAAGTAATTAGGGTCTATTTTGAGAAAATATTTGGGAATCTTAGATAAAAGAAAAGTGAAAATAGATCAGAGGAATTTTAAAATGTGTGTTGTGCTTGTATATATATATACACACACATATTTTATATAGACTGTGTATATATAGCATCTATCTATATATGGCACATTATTTTTATATAAATGTGTATGAATATGCATGTGTTCTAAGATAATATATGTCTTCACCATCAGTGAAAAATGGCAACATATTTATTTCTCATATAGCTTTGGAGCTATAATATAAAGTAGATGTAATCTTAGAAGGGCTTTTCCTGATGCTACAAACAGTCATATCAAACACAGTCTTGGTGTGAATTCAATCATTTCAGAGTACCTTTGAGCAAAGAAATGGCAATTGGTAAGTAGATATCTTTGTATCACTTCTACAAGATACAAAAAGCAGTTATTCTTACATATTTTTCTCTTGCTTTTTTCTCATGCAGAGGAAAGTACTCCAAAATCATCTGAGGAAACCCCTCATTCGGGTGGGCAGGAAAATTCCAGTCAAAGAAAAGATAACTACTCCAGCTATCAAGATGCTCTGGCCAAATCTTTGATGAACATGGGAAAACTAGCAAAAGATGCACCCAGTCAAACAGCGGCAGAAAATCTAAACGATAGTGGCATTCAATCCTTAAAAACAGAAAGTGATGACACTGATGAATGTTACATGATTAACTCAGCTGAAGGAAAGGAAAAGACTGTTATTTCTCACCCAAAATACTGTTCATCTGAGGAAAATGAAAGTAACTCTGAAATTATGGACAACGAGTGGGACAGCTCCTCAAATTTCTCAGAAGAAACTAGTATAAAGCCCCATGTAACTCAGAAGTATATTGTAGAGTGTAATCAACCTAGCATTCTGGAAGTCCCAGAAATTAAGAAGGAAGAGGCAGAATTTGGCCCTTGTGAAACACTTTGTGACTCAGAAACAGAACTAAGAGCACCCCAGGAGTCTCACCCAGATCCTTTTGAGAAGAGAATTCAGAATCCCTTCCCTGAAAGTGAAGAAGACGACAACGAGTGCCTGTCAGAAACCACAGAAGTGTCCATTGAGCTGGACAAAACAAAAGGGAACTTGAGTTTGCTAGAACAAGCAATTGCTCTGCAGGCAGAGCAAGGGCATGTGTTTCACAGCACCTACAAGGAACTGGATAGGTTTCTTCTGGAGCATCTAGCAGGGGAAAGGAGACAAACCAAAGTTATTGACATTGGTGGGAGACAGCTATTTAGCAACAAACGTAAGGAAGTATTTTTGGCTGTTCTTACTGGCTTAAGCATTTATCCTGTGACTGATAGAGGATTCTGAGCTGGGTTTTATAGCAACAGTAAAGAATCTGGAATTTAGCTGGTAATTTTGTTAATTATGTACCTTCACACTAGTGCCTTATATCTAACCAGGTTAAACGCTAGGTACTTGGCTTCCTGCCAAACCGCTATGTGAAATGATCAGTAATGGCTACTAAAAGGGCTGTGTGGCTGGCACTGACACTCCTTCTCCTCCTTTTCCTCCTCCTCCTCCTCCTCCTCCTCCTCCTCCTCCTCCTCCATAGGGTGCTAATACATACCTCCTAAATTTCAGCAGCCAAAAGAGAAGGCATTAAAACGGTGCTTAAGGAAAGGTTAGGTTGAAGAATTGGCCTCTTCCAAACATACCACCTAATTCCTAAGCCATGTGTTTTCTGAGTTCAGCCTACTTCACATATCAACATTGCATTTTGCTACAGCCAGCACTTCTGAGCCAGGAAAGCACAAGCCGTGCTCTTCTGCCTCATTCACCATCAGCAGAATTACCAGTAAGTTCCAAAATCTTTATTGTTTCTGATGGTTTGTGGCATCCTACAAAGCTGTAGGAACATTGCTCCATTTTCGGTACTTAATCAGGCTTCCAGAAGTGGAGATTTAAAAGATTTGGGTTTGATTTGTAAACTGGGCAGTCTCGTATGAAACTCCTCAATTGAGGATAATTACAGAACATCAAGAGGTGTCATTTTATAAGCACACTCCCTGCTGTAGTAAGTAACAATACATTCATCTGCCCTTTGACTTTTCCTTTTGGGCTTCCAAATATACTGAGGTCACCCCAGCATTGCTGCAATTTCTTCTTTTGATAAATGATTTACTTTGGTATTTCTAGTGTTACTTTGGAGTAGTCCCTGTGGACATTGCAAATATTATAGTAGTTTAGATATCTAAAGCATTTAGTGTATAAGATAACTGGCAAGGTTTTTTTAGGAGTTGCAACTATAAAATATTTCCTGTAGTACTTGGGAAGAATATGCATGCATCTCATTTTTCTGTCTCAAGCAGTTTTTTCATTAGCATGTCTTAAGCTATGCATGCACAGCATTAGTCTACCTCCTTGCTAAAATACATGAACCTTTATTTGCTCAGATGACTACGGTATATGCAGGAATTTTACAGATACCTTTTCTTATCCTGAGACCACCTGTTTTCAGCAGGTTCACATTGGTGTCAATGTGACTTTCTCACAGCACACACAGGAAGGAGGAGTGATGGTAAGCATGACAGAATCTGGCCCTTCCTCATTTGCCTCATATTATTATTAGCTGTAGTTTGCAGGTGAGTTCAGAGGTAACACTCATGGAGGAACAAACTAGGCTTTGTTCAGGTTGTATAAACACCATATGATTTTAGTCAATGTAGTATCAGGCACATAGTTTTTTCACTTTACATAATTAATTGGGTTTTATTTCTAAAAAATCCACCATCAAATCCATCAGCTCTTAATTTTCTTTCTTGGATGCTGCATCACAAAAACATGGCTTAAATTTATATTTTTCTGTCTTTTTAATCATAAAACTTTCCAATTAGTGAGGGGG
>NW_008794414.1:4142351-4149919 GCF_000699145.1 Aptenodytes forsteri
GGGGGAATCATTTCAGGGTCCCTCTTTATTTTCTGTCCACTATTGCAACACTTTGCATTTTCAGTGATTCTAAAAAGCGTGTCGTCTCCTGTTGATGCTCAGTCTATTTTCTTTCCTCCCTATTTCTTTTTTCTTTTTCTTTAACCTAAAGTCTTGCCAGGAAGTTTAACCCCCAGCTGTCTCTGGAGATCCTGTCCCTAAGCACATCCTACCTCGCGGTCCAACAAAACGAGCTTGAAGGAGGCTGCTCCCTGTGCTGGCTGCAGCTGTTTTCTCCCCCAGCGCCGAATGCTGTTGGCAGCCAATCACAGATGGAGCTAAAACCATCCTCAGCAATTTATGCGGCCACTTCCTCCAGATTTCTCACAAGAGAATTTCTGGACCAGAATTCATTCCTTTCTCGCCCAGACTTTTGATCCTGCGTTGGAAATCAAATAAAGGCTTTCTGACCAGTGCTTCTTGCACAATTCTAGGTGCTTGAAACAAAAATTGGGAATGCACTGCGGCCATTACAGAGTGGTAGCTGTGGGGCTGGGCTGAGACCTCGCCTTTGAAAGGGTATTGGCTGCTCCATGTTTTCACTGTCGTTGTGGGCTGCTCCACAAAGCGGCATTGCCATGTGTACCAGAGGGAGCTGCTTGCCTTGCCTCTCAAATGTAAAGTGGCATGTATTCAGTTTCATAACAAAGAACCTACAGCCTAGAGATCTGCGATATTTAAGGAATGGCTTCTGGTTGAAATGCTTGTTGTTTGTTTGTTTGTTTGTTTCACACCTCAGCTTTTATTTGGTCGTCCCAGCTTCCTGCAGTCTGACATTAACAGAGTAAAAGATTGTTTCTGCTTTTTTATTTATTCCTTTATAGATCTTGCTGTTGGCTGATGCTGCCAGTTTTCTGGCTTATTGGATTGTGGCTTCTGTCCTGTTTGAGGCTCTGAATGGAATAAATGACACTACAATTGTAAAGCTATATAGTTTAGCACATAAATGGCATATTGGGAGGGGGGAGCCATTGTTTAAAGGACACTGTGAAAACCTAAGATGATGCTTAAATCACATACGTCTCTGTTAAAACTTTGTGTAGGAATTACATCTGAAGTAGAAAATAGAGAGTATCACGCTGCTAGGAACAGTCAGCTGAGTGCAGACAGGGGCTAAAACCAAACAAAATCCTTATCTGATTTCTCTGCAGATTCACCCAGGCCTGAAAAGAGAGAAACCAAATGTCCCATCCCAGGATGTGATGGCACAGGGCACGTGACTGGGCTGTACCCGCACCACCGCAGTCTCTCAGGCTGTCCACATAAAGTTAGAGTGCCACTAGAAAGTGAGTATCATCATCCTGCAGTCCAGAATAACAACTGGATCTGGCCTGGTATTGTGGGTAGTGTGTGCTCATGCTGGAAAAGAAACCCACTTTTCTGGTGAGATTGCAGAATGAGGCTGAGAGGACCCATCACACGTTCTTTGCTCTCCAGCTCTTAGTCACAGTCCTTCTTCCCACATTTGTGAAGCTCAAGTACTCCTTAGCAGTAGCCTTACAAACAGCAGTAGGCTCCTCAGGTGGCCTGGGAAGAATAAGATCAGAGCCAAACTATCCTCATCCTGCCAGCAGACCTGCATGCTGTAGTCTTATGAATCTTCAAGACCTTACTTGCCCATGTCTTTGCTAAGGCATGCAGCACAGAAATCACTTGCTTGTTTTAGAGCTGCGACCTAATTTGCAGTAATCACACACCAAGGCTGCTGGTTTCCGTTGCCAATAACTGAGAGGCCTGGGCATGCTTATTCAGAGATGTTTCCAGTGTACCCCTTACCACTGAGCTCAAAAAGGTCACTTCCATCAGTACATCCCAGCACTGGTCCATGGCACATCCTTCTCGTATGACTGTATTGTGCTAACTCTTTTATGCCCAGTCTAGCCTGAATTTCCCTGTTTATTTCTAACTGTGCTGATCTGATTACATTGGTTTGTGTGTGTGTGTAATCCTGCAATGTGGTGCAATGAAATGCTGCATAATAAGCCAAAACCTAATGTGAAACTATTTGCTTAAACAACCTAGTTAGTCAGATTGTTTTTTTGTGGTGGCATGCATAACAACAAATTAAAAGGATACTTGCACTTTACCAATGTCCTGTTCCTAACTGTAGCTCTCCCTTTTTTTAAATCTGGTACTAAACTGTATTTATGGAAACATCTGCTGAGTTAAGCAGGCTGCTGTATTTGGAAGGCCTTAGCAACATTAACTCTCTAAAAAGTTAAAATTAACAAGTCCGTGTTAATTATGACACTTCCAATCAGATGTATTCTGCCCTGCTGGAAAAAAAAAAAAAAAAAAAAAAATTTGGTTCCTGACAGAACAAACCAGTTGACTGAACAATCAGCTTTTTTGAAGCACTGTGCACCCAAAGGGGTAATGCAGTACTTGACGTCATGAGGGAAGACATACAAAGACATATTCTGTTTTACACAGAAAAAAAAAATTGGTTCCTGACAGAACAAACCAGTTGACTGAACAATCAGCTTTTTTGAAGCACTGTGCACCCAAAGGGGTAATGCAGTACTTGACGTCATGAGGGAAGACATACAAAGACATATTCTGTTTTACACAGACATACATCTCAGTCTTAATAAAAACGATCCACATCAAAGGGCATAAGAAATGTACATGTACTGTGTTAGTGGTGTACCTGACAGAACAAACCAGTTGACTGAACAATCAGCTTTTTTGAAGCACTGTGCACCCAAAGGGGTAATGCAGTACTTGACGTCATGAGGGAAGACATACAAAGACATATTCTGTTTTACACAGACATACATCTCAGTCTTAATAAAAACGATCCACATCAAAGGGCATAAGAAATGTACATGTACTGTGTTAGTGGTGTATGAACCAGAGGGCAAAGGGCTTAATGATGTAACATCCTTGCTAGCTTCTGCCTTTGTTCTTCTGAAGTCCATAGAAACAATGATGTGCGTGTGGGAAGCCACACTACAGCGATGTAGGGATAAACTGGTATATGCTGGAGGCACCAGCCTTGCTGTGCTGTAGGTCCTTTGCTTCTCCTTTTCTTTTATAGTCAAAATGTGACAGAATTGGGAATCTGAGTCTGAAGAAGAAATGTTCATATTTTTAAATATATGTATTTTTAATTGATGTAAGTTATTATCACCTTTTTTTTTTCTTATTCCTGTTTAGTTCTTGCCATGCATGAAAATGTATTAAAGTGCCCCACCCCAGGATGCACTGGAAGAGGACATGTCAACAGCAATCGCAACACACACAGAAGGTAGTTCAGAAAAGTTCCTGACCACTTGAAGTCTAACAAGTACTCGGGAGTAAATTGATGGGCAAGTCTTGGAATTAGATGTTATGTACTACACTGCAGAATGCTTATGAACTACAAGGGTAACCTGTATTATTTATAGCCAAATAATTGTGTTTAATTTCACTATATCAAAAATGGCTACAGCACTGAGGATGGCAAATTCCACTAGTATTTTTCAGAGATGAGATTTCAAACTACAATTTCATTACAGTTTTCACAGTGAAACACCATCATGTAAAAGGGGTAGGAATGAACAAATACATTATTATTGCTACAACTGGAAAACGCAGTGGAAACCAAAGACACTTCATTTTGCACCACATACATGGTAGTCCTTGGCAGGAACGTCCCATCAAGGCACATTCCCTTCCAGCAAAACAAGAAATTTTAAGTGGAATGCTTTAGAATCCCTATAAAAACTAACTCCATTTATTACCCTCAGAAATGTCCCCTTCCCACTCGGAACACTCTTGTCTGTTTAACTTGCTGCCTGCAGGGAGAAAGTAAAATTGAGAAAAGCCTTCCAGACAGGCAGCTGGGGAATCACAGCTGGGCTGCAGGTGAGGCATAGAGCCGATGCGCTCTGCCTCTAGCAAGCCACTGCTGTTGGCACGGCTCTTGTCAGTACTGCTTTCTGCTGGAAGCCAGCAAGCCAAAATAGTCCACTATAGTGCTTCTAGAAAAATATAATGTCAATCTTACAATCAAACTTGGGGCGGAAAATTTTCACAACCAACTTTCTTTGTTTAACTGAATTTTTATGGGATTTTCTTTTTCGTTGGTGATCGATTGTTTTTTTGGTTATTGTATGAGGGCACCAAAATCAAGGATTATCATAATGCACTACTATCTGTAGTCTTCACCAGAGAGATCACAAGCTTATGTACAAGAATATATAAGGAACCAGTAAATATTTTTAATTGTGTTTCCTGTTTTAAATTCCCAGTCATCTTTGCAGCACATCAGCTGTATCATAAGCGACCCATGAATAGGATAAGAAAACATGTTCTAATCTAATAAAGCAAATAATAGAAAAAAAGAGAAAGCACCATTTGAAATGTCAAAATTTGTTCTTTGGTAACAGTTGTTCACATACCCCTGTTTTTTCCCCAAATTCACTTTCCTTTTAATCAGTAGGAGGCTTATATGCATGGTTTAGCTGATAAAGTAAATGGCATTTGTCAAAAAATTTACTAGTGACTTGCCAGCCACAAAACATCAAAGCAGAACTGTGGAAAACTCCTACATGATTCAGTTTCCAGATATATCACCTCAAATACACAGATTTCACAGTTTTGCATTAAGGGTTGCAAAACAGATGGATCTGGGCTATAATAGCAGCAGCTCCCATAGATGCACAGGGCACCAGAGAAGTTTGAAGTCATTGGGTTCCACAGCACACAGTTCCTTTACTTAAGATTTCATTTTAACGTTGTTTTTTTTTGTTTCGTTTTTTTTTTTCCCCCCCTTGTTTCTTTTCTTCACCTTGCTTTTAAACAGCCTTTCTGGTTGTCCAATTGCTGCAGCTGAAAAGTTGGCAATGTCCCAGGAAAAGAACCAGCTCGAGTCTCCAAAAGCTGGGCAGTGCCATGATCAGGCTCACAGGTAGGAACCCTCACAAACTAGTCTCTCCAAAGTATTTCTGCACAAACTCTGTTGATCAGTCCTCAGCTCTTTCCTCCATTTCAGATTTTAGACACAGGGGTAACTTGGTTTTCCAAGATGAACCTCTGCAAAGCTAAATAACTTGACTGTATCTCAAAATTAACAAGCAGCTTTCTGCTGGGTTTTGTGCATGTGGCTGACATTAAAGACAACAGACGTATCTTTTGAAAAGCAATCAGATATATTCTACTAAATCTTACTTCAACACAAATAGCTTAATCAATGGTTCTCAAATGTCTTTCTCCTGTAAACCAAATCTCCCATCTTGCTGAAATGTTTTAAAAAAATTTCAAGAACTGTTCCTTTGTTACAATATTTTGGCCGCTGAAACTTGATTAAAGCTCTCTTTGACCTTATTGCACTTTTAGCAGCTCAGTCCTCATTTATTTTGTGATTCTTTTCAGAGGAATCTTCCAGTGATCCAGTAAGTAGCATGTTATCTGAAAGCGTTGAGAACTCTGCTTATTCTGTTTCTCCACCATTGAATAATTCATATTTTGAGTGTCTTTATTTTAAGTTTATTGGTTTAATTAGTTCAATTTATTTTTTATACAATGGCATCAAAAAGGGGAAACATTTTTTATTGCAATTGTATTTTGTTTGAGAGTTATATGGACCCTACAGACATGCATAATTTGCACATCATTGGCACCAGGACCATTACAACCTATTATATTCAGGTCTATTTGGGGACACTTTAATTTGTGGATTATTGACATGATCAGCTCTAATGGTTCCTTCAGAGCCATTACAGAATATTATGTCCATGTGTCTGCCAACTGCACGTGCCTTAACTCTACATATGAAAAGTCCTTAGGAAATTACTAAAGACAAGTAGTTACTGAACAGTAACTAAATGGAATAACACACCATAAATCATCCGTTCCTCCCAAATAACAGAAGTAATTATTTTGGATCATCTTATATTATATTTATACCAAACTCATTCACAATAAAGTGAGAACAATAGTGATCCATAAAACTACAAGTCTTTTGATTAGCAAAAATCCAGAAATTTTTTAGAAATAAAGGAAGCACATGCTACAGTGGTAATCAAGAAGTAAGTCAGTATCTTTCTTGTAAATAGCCCACACCGTTACTAGAGAATACTAGATTTTTTTAATGTCCTCAGCTTTGAACTTGTATGATATCAAAGTACTCTTTGACTACTAGGTCAGCCACCATATTTATGTCATTTATTTCTTGTATACACCTACCAGTAAGTTTTACATGTGATAACAGCACACTTTCTGAGACTGATATGCAACTGTACCTTATTTTTCAAGAACAGGTTATTTAAAGATATTCTTGTCTTTCTCATTCAATCTTTTCCTTCTCTCTGCAGGACAAATTTAGTGAAGCAGCCTGAGGTATCTCAGTACAGTTACAGAACTTCACAACCAGTCACCTCCTCCAGAGCCACCCTGGTGAAAGAACAGGAGAAGTTTGGGAAAGTACCATTTGATTATGCCAGCTTTGATGCACAAGTCTTTGGCAAACGCACAACAGCACCTGTGGTACAAGGACGAAAAACACCCCAGTTCCTTGAATGTAAGCCTGAAATTCCATTATCTCTTGGAAAATGTGCAAATGTCAATGACTTTTTTTTTTTTTCTTTTTGCTTGTTCTGCTTTCAAACTTCTAGAATTCAAAAAATCTCTGTAGGAAGCCTCTTTAACCACTTGTGGCCAAAATGCTAAATATAATCACTACTTTGCTAAATATAGAATGTTAGAACGCTAAATATCATCACTATAAGGTTTACTTTTTTGATGTTCCTTTTAAAAGCAATTACCAGGGGAAAAGAGGAGTAAAAAGGAATGGTTTATGTCTTATCTGTTACCTTCTTCCTTGTCTAAATTGTGATATCTTTATGTGATAGGATGCTGCCATGAGAAGTCCCATGGAATGTGTCTGCACAAAATGTAATGAATTGTAGTACAGGGAAATCCAAGTTAGGTTTTAAAAGGCATTTCAGATACCTTTTAGATGTATCCATACAGGTATTATTCCTCCTAGATGACCATGTGCCTTGGCTGCATTACTTCCAGGCCTGGGTTGAATTCGTTTCGATATCTCATATTTCTGTACTACATCATATTTGTAGTGCAGACATATCCAATGCATGAAATTGTTATCAAGATTCCTCTGCTTGCATCACTTCACTTACAGATTTGCTGAGGTACTACTTTGTACAAATGAGATACCACAGTGCGAACACTGATTATTTATTGCAGATGCTCTTCACAATTTGCATGGGAAACTTCAGCAAGATTCTGCCATTGTATTGACCATTATAAAATACTCTTTAGTTCAAAGAAATGAATGATTCTGTTGCCATGAGGGAAATGGAAAAAAAGGGTTTCATTGCACCATTTGGGTTCAGAAGAAAATAGATCCAAAACAATGTGACAAAAGACACTTGGTTTTTCTTTTGTTCATGACAAAAACTTTAGTAAAGAAAAACAAAAAGGGAAAATGAATTGCATCCCACTTATCCCAACAAAGGAGAACATTCATAGTAAGGTGAACAGAAAAGCAGAAAATTTTATATGTGTATATATACATATATAAT
>NW_008794414.1:4150038-4169131 GCF_000699145.1 Aptenodytes forsteri
TGTGTTTGTGTATATATATAAATACCCTATTTAAAATTGCAAATTAAAAGTAGATATTTATCTGGTCTGGAAAATAGGCTTGTTCAAATGAAAGCAAATATGTGCATTGCCAGCTTCTTGGGTAGCATATTTTCCAATTTTGTTTGTAAAATGGAATATTCTCTATTAGCTGTCTCTTTGCACAGATGTATGTCTATTTCACAGGTTCATTTCAAGAAAAAAATGATTGAAATGTTTTTATACAAATGCAAATCCATACATATGCAATTTATGTATAATGTATATCAGGGCTGAAGTTCACAGCCTGTTGTTCTTGCAAAGATTGTAGTGTGCAGCTATTATTTTAATGGAAAGGTGAAAATAAAAGCGCAGGTGAGTGCTTTAACTATGCAGATATACAAAAGTTGGCAATAAGAAGCTGATGATGCAGTGATTGGTTCAGCGTCCTATGTAAATATGTAGCTAGCCAAAAGCCCATCATTAGCCCTCTGTGGATTCTGCACTTAGAAACTTGATTTGTTAACAAAACATGCACCCTTCATAGCCTGCTTTTTTTTTTTTTATCTTTTAGGGTGGGTAATGGAAAATGCACTTTTTTGCTCTTTAAATATAATTTGAAGTTAGCTGTAGTAACTGCTAAAAATGTAGACCCTCTTGCTTGTGCTACAGTTTTACAGCAGGGTAGATAAATCCTTTTTCATTTGCACTGGAGAAAGGGAGAACTGAATCATGAGGCTTTTATGTATTGCTCTACTGAGATGCCTCCAGTACTTAGAAAAACTGAATACGGCATTCAGCTATAGTCAGTGCACACAAACAAGCATTTGTCTTAGAGCGTCCCAAGTTTGAGGAAAGATGATTTCATCAATGTCTTGTGTAGGTCTTGGCATTAAAATGCACTCAGCCAAAGCTCTACATCCAAAGGGATCCAGTGCCTTGGGGCTCAGATCTTTGTGGAGTGAGCAGATGGCCATACGCAGAAATGTTCTTGGTGTATCTGGGTGTAGGCTGAGAAATTGGATTTTGCTTAGTTTATCTTTGTAGGACTCTGTGGGAGCTACAGACAAAAGAAGCGATTATTGCTTACTAAAAACCTGAGATCATGGTGCTGTTTTCCCTGCAACAGTTAATGACATCTCAAGCTCCAAAATCCAGAACAGGGAGCAGAGTTCTTTCTACCTGTTTTAGAGTAAGTCCTGCTGATGGAGCAGAAAACAAAGAACCACACACACCACTTTTGTCTGTGAAAGTGCTTTTCTGTTCACCTGTTTTCATTCTCAACTGACCTCTTTGTGCCTAGTAAATCTGTGTGTTATTCCAAATGATAGCCAACATAAGACGGTGAGCTAAGATCATTTTTATTCTGAAGGTTCATCGTCATTATTTTTTTTAATTGATTAAAGGGTAGACTTAAATTTCTAAAAATTTCCACAAAATCAGGACTGACTATTCCTAACAGGTAGTGTTCTTATCTGTTTGTTCCGGTTCATTCAAGAGCCTGGTCTTGTTCTCCGTACTCACATAGGCAAAGCTATTTAAATAACAGACTTAATCATTTAAGTAGGGCAAGCAGTGTTGTTTTAGCTAAGACTGGACAAGTCGCTGTTGGTTTTTTACACAATAGAGCTCCAAGAAGAAGCCTTTATAAGGATACATTTACAATTGTGTTTGCCCACCGGTGTTGTCAGGTCGCGACGGATAACACGCTAACGCTTGTTCAGTCTTTCCTTGGACACCATTGCTTTTAATGCCTGAGTAAAGAATGAGTAAAATCTGAGTAAAAGCCTCAGGTGCTTTGTTGAAAGATGTGTATTTGTCAGGTAAAAATTAAATTACCGTGTTTCTGAAGCCATTTTTACAGCAAACCCTTACTGCCAATGGGAAATGGATTGTTTTAAATGTATTCTTTGAATATTTTAATGTATGAAATTGTAGTCTGAGAAACAAAACTATTTAATGGGAAAAATCTCATACGTGCAATTGCTAATCAAATCTCTCTTCAACAGCAAAGCATTTTTCAAATCCAGTGAAATTTTCTAATCGACTGCCTAGTGCTAGCGCCCACACACAGAGCCCTTGCCATGCCAACTCTTATAGCTACGGTCAATGTAGTGAAGACACCCACATAGCAGCAGCTGCTGCTATCCTGAACCTTTCCACCCGCTGCAGGGAAGCAGCAGAGATCCTCTCCAACAAACCACAGAGTCTGTCTGCCAAGGTAGGGTAGTCCAAGAACCTGGAGGGTGTGCTAGCTACTGAACTGTGCGAATAAACTGTCTTTCATGTTAGTGACTGCATTAAATCCCCAAAAAGGAGGCTTCTGTTTGCATGCTCTTTTGAAGAGAGACAGAGAAAAAATCAGTAATGTAGTGACCAGTTTTGATAAAAATAAATAAATAGCAGGGATTACGTCGGTACTCTTTTCATAATTGAGCCCTAAATACAAGGGGGGAGTTTTTTGGGAGGAAAAAAGAAGGATATTTGAAATCCAGCAACAATCTGTGGTGGATAATGAGTTAGATCTGTTTAAAGAGGGAATTTTCCTCCCTCTGAAACCTGCCATAAGCGATCATTTTGGAGGCTGATTAAAAAAAAAAAAATCATGTAATTAATCAAGGTGATATTTGCTAGCAATGGAACAGAACTACACCTATTAAGTCTGTTGTCTTTGGAGCTCATGACAGTTTGACAAGGTGTAGGGAGGGAAATAACAACTGATTTTAGTAAAATTCTCCTTTCTGCTGGCAAGAGAGGAGAATCAGGCCCACAGCGTTTGGAGATAGATAATCTGGGCAAGTCTGTCATAATGGAAAGCTGCCTAATATCGTAGATGTTTGTGTGGCTTTCATGTTTTGGTTTCTGCTCTGCGTTTCCTCACAGATCTTTATGATTTACAAATGGTACTGTGTGAGCTATGAGCCTTATTTTCTGTGCCATTACATAGTATTATACTGCTGATGAAAATAGACAAGATTTTCTTCTGATGACCATGGTTGTGGGAACACTGTTGTTTATTATTTGTATTAAAGTCAGACATACTCCACTGCAATTAAACTTTTGAAAGCTCTGTGTAGATGAGAGGGTGCCATTAGAAGAACTTGAGAAGAAATCATTGGGGAGTGAAAAGAGGTATATTTATCAAAACACAAAGTAGCAGGTGTGTTTCTGCTGTGGGACTCTGAGTCATATGTGCTCCAACAGACAGATGACCTATTTCTCTGCGAGTCAGTGTCACCCTACCTTGTCTATTGTAACACCAGGCTCAGTCTGGTTAGAGGTGGCTTCCACAGCTGTTGGTTTACAATTTGGTTGGGCCTTCATCCACCATTGCTAAGAGGTTAGCTGTTATTCTTTGAGGGGAACCACTTATTTTACCACCAGCATAACACCTTGTTAGGTATTCCAAGCCTTGCTCCTTTGCAGAGTGGCATCCCCTACTTCGCTGCCTTTGATTTCCACTTGTGAAGTCTTGGATCTTGAAACCGATGTTGCAAGATGCCCCAGAGTAGACTTTTTAGAGTGTGTCCACACGCATCCCCCATAACACAGACATTATCTGTCCCGAAGATTGCTCATGGAACCTTTTCCAGATGACGGATCCATCCCTGTTATATGCTTCAGAAAGCTCCTTCCACCGGTCTTCAATAGAGACTTCTTCTAGCAGGGAAATGGAAACTGATGCCAATGGCTGGATTAAATTGCTGCCGCAGCCTTTGGCTGACCTCAGCAATAGACCTTCTTGCCAGAGAAGAGCACTAAAGGGACCAGGCATAACCCAAAGATTTTCTCCTCTGTACCTGCTTCACAGTTGCCAAATCATGGCGAAGGTTTGAATGGAAGTGAACATAATAGTAACGATATGGAGGGACACTTGGGGCACATAACTTACTGCTTTTTCACAGCCAGGAATCCAGCCTAAAAGAAAATCACCTGCATACCTTGCTATCTGCCTGCCTCCACTTTTGCCAGACTTTCTGGAGGGCATACTGCTACAAAACATCTGACACAAGAATCAGAATTAGCTTCTGGCCAGCACACAGGCAAGTAAGCCCCAAACAGATTTGGTCGCCAAAACCACACGAAACCCATTTTTATTTGGTTTTGGCTATTTATTACTTTTATCATACAGGACTCAAACAAAAAAATTGTGGAAATAAATCTCTAGACTCTCTTCAATGAAGATGCTTTCTTATTTTAAAATATGAAGCAAAATGTAAAGCTAGTTTTAAAAGAGACTACTATCTATTTATCAATGTTTCTGAATTGTTTTGTAGCTGGTATTGGCCGCAAAGGTAAATGTTTAACTGTTAGAATATCTTACATATTTTTAGATCATAAAAAACATCTCTTGAGACTTTATCAGTATTTGGACTCAAATAATGCAGCATCAACAGATGACTACAGAGTTGTTGATTTCCTTTTTCTACTCTTGATAGCACACACGTTCACCAGGTCTGAAAATACCTGTGTGGGGTGGCTGTGTTCAGAGCCCCATAGTATCAGGCCTCTCAGCCCTGCCCCTTGCCACGTTCCTTTGTTCCTTTGCCTAAGACAACCTGATTAGCATCGTCCATACTGTAGCAGATCAAAGCTCCTGACTTGTAAAGGTGTTTGCTCTTATATGAGCATCAGGCAGCCTCCAGCAATCCAAGCCATGACACTTTGCAGGTGGGAGGCAGTGTGGCGGTAGAGCAAGGGCCAGTGGGGCTGCAGAGGATTTCTTGGACTTGCAGGAAATCCTTTGCAAGTTACACAGTTGTCAGAGCTGTAAAAATATTGTGCTTCCAAGTTTTAAAAGCAGAACTTGAACTTCAAACATTTCAAGCAAGTGTCATTTTCTTGTATTCGCTCAAGGCATGCACGTCGCCTGGCTTAAACAGGTGGGGAAAACACCAAACATTGTTTATCACAAGTGTATTACTGAAGTAATTTTTTTTTTTCTTTCTGTCTCTCAAATTTTATTTCTTGACCTCCAGAATGTTGTCCATTTTTTAGTAAGAGTTGGATGTTTTACCTTGAATGTTCACCACTTTTCCATAAATATAGAAAACACTTAAATGAAAAAGTGAATATTTTTTACAGCACAGTTCCAAATTTCATTGATTTAATGGGTTTTCAGATATATATCTCACGTTCTCTACATATTAGTTCAAAAGGGAGGGTCTAAGCCAAAAAAAGGGAGGGATGGGTAGCGAGAGTAGAGAAATCAGATTACACATTAGCAGCATTGTTGGTAAGCAAAACTTCACAAAGAGATCTAATGTACAAAGGTGATCTGCCAAATACTTCTAGATTAAAATTCTGAATTTATAAATTAAGCAATTTAAAGAATAAATTTATTCTGAAATGGGCAGTAAAATGGATCCTAAGCTTTCTCCATGAATTATCTATCGGCTGCATACAAAATACTAAGATCATCAGATAACTTGGTGATGCTATTTTAAAAAGTAATTAATGCCATGTTAATATTACATTGTCTGAGCCATTCAACCCCACAGGTGCAGACACCTGGGACTGTTGTAAACTGTTCCCCTGAATATAATCCTGATCAGCCAATTCTCACGCAGTCTGTTCCCCAAACAAGTCTCCTGGTCTGCATTTGATTTGCAGCTTATGTAGCTTCATTCAACTCCCATTGAAGTAAACAGAAGGACTCCCCTAGAAGGCTTAGCCTGCAGTTTCTAGCACAGTGCAAGGTCTACATCATCATAACATCCAGAGACCTTCCCTGTTTACAGCCCTCACTACATTCATGTCTCACAGAGGTAGCTGCAAGCAATACAGTTTATCTGTACCCTCATCGCTACTGCTTGCCAAACATTTTGTTGACTGTTTTGGTGTTTTTCCCACCTGTTTAGACAAAATGGTGTATGCGCGCTATGCCTTGAAAGAAAACAAAAATGACACTTCCTAAAAATGTTTAAAGTTCAAATTCTGCTTTTGAACAAAATTGTGTCATCTCTCCATTCTTGGATGTTGATGATGGTGATAATTACATCAATTATTTCAATAATGTAGTTAGTAGTCAGCACGTTTGTCAGGCAGTCTTTATTCCAAATACCTTAAAGACTAAATACAGGATGAAAAATCAGCCAAGAATATCACTAGGTACCATCCTGTTATACTGCTGTGCATATTGCTCCTTGAGTACATTCTTGGCTGGCTTTTTTTAATTTGAGAATTGCTCTGGGCTGAAATTGTGACTTCATTTGGGTCTCAGATGTTGCTGGGCAGTTACAATTTTTTTTTATTTTGACCCAAATTAGTATTTTAGTTTGCTGCAGAAGAACTCAATTGCTTAAATTTAAGTCTGAAGAATTGAGGACCATGTGTATGTATTTTTATTGGCTGGGAATAGAAAAGATTGTACTCTTTTGGATGGAGTTGCATTAAGAACAGTATTCATACACATGGCAAGTTACTAGTTCCAAAGTTACTCCCAGTACCAAAACTGAAGAGCCCTTTTGAGCTTTCCAAACCAGACTGAACTGCTGGTGGGAATGCAAAATCATTGATAATGTTGTTTCTTTGGACTTAGTATTAAGTTGTATGGCTGATGCCAACCAAAGAATACATAAAACCCCCTTATATGTAATGATACAATCTACCTAAGGTCACAGGTTTGAAATAAGATTCATGCAGACACAATAATTCACTCTTTCTGATCCAGCTATGAGATAAAGCTTAACTTGTAATCGTTACTGGAGACACACTGCAGAGTATTAAATGTTGTGAGTGATCAGATGGGCCAAAAGCATATGAAAAAATGCAGGAGTAATTTATCACAAAAACCAACATCCTTTATTGTCCTAGCTGATGTAGTTCAGTTCTAAGAACAAGACTTAATAATGTACTAGAAAATATTCTGTAATATTTATGTCATAAAATAAAGGAGGCTGAAAAAGCTTGACTTTAAAGTACAAAGCACTTGAAGAGGATAGAGACCATTTTTTTTTTTACATATATATATTATTTTTTATTTTAGAGGGATAGTCATAGTAGACTACTACTTGTACATTATCTTTTCACTTAATAGATCCTGGAATAAAGAAAATATGCTTCAGTCATTTTTCTCTCATTTTTTATTCTGGAATCCTTTTTCCAGCTGCTTGTAAAACCTGTGGGGGTGATTACACTGTCACTGATGTGGGAGTAGATAAGGAGTAACCTGAATTTAATTACCGTGTGTATCCTCTCACCCTCGTTGATTTTTCTTCATTGCTTCAGTGGATTTTTTCCTGGTTTACAACAGTGTAAATGTAAATGTAAATGTAAATGTAAGTAAGATCAAAATCAGGCTCCAAAGATTTATATAGCTGCAAACTAATATAAGTTAGGAAATAATAAGATACATTTACATTTTTATTTTGCTTACATTTTTAAGGAAGAATCAGAACAGTTTACATTGTTTTGGTAGCTATATTTTAAATATGTCATGATAAATGGATAACTATAGGCCTGTTCACACATGCACTGGAGTTGACAGTAATAAGATCTTGCCTTCACTGAGGAGAACACAGCCTTTACAAGTCTGAGCTAAGCATAGTAAGTGCCGCTTTCTGTCAGCATGTCATAGCACTGCTCTAGCATTTTTTGCCATTTGCCATTTTTGTCTTTTTAGTTCCATTTTAAAATTAATGTAAAAATAAACGTGGTAAAACAAGCAAAGGAGACATATTGAGAGGAGGGTGGGATGAGAGTAGGAATGAAAACTGGAGCAGTATCTCTGACTATCCTCTCTTTTTGCTTTGCCATTTGGAGTTTGCTATGAAGGCAGCAAAGTGATAGCTCTTTTATACCATTCTGAATAAAAAGCCATGCTGTAAACGTGTGATCCATCCTGTGATGGGCAAAAGGGGATATTTTTTCCACGACTATATTTAATTGTTGTGTGCATCTGTGAGCTCACTTAAACTCCATCTGTACGCTACTTCACAAACACACAACCCAGCCTTCCCTGAGCAGAATTAGGTGCATGTTGGACAACCCAACTTCTACGTGAATTTGAGGAAAGTGCTGAGGAAGCTTTAAATATCCATGTTAGTAAATGTTCTGCTCATCAGCCAGAGCTCTTTGTTGTGCCTAATGGTATCTGTTTCTCAGAGACAATACATCTCCTGATATTTTTCTACATACAGTTTCGTCGAGGAGGAGACCTTGATTGCTTTTGGTCCTTTTTGTTGTCGCTGTTGCCTTCTGAGTAGTTGATATTTTGTCAGTGACAGAGAATCTGCACTATTTATGGGTTTTGCACTATAAAACTACTGCAGCCCAGTCACATGGCTTCCTTTCCTAAGCCATCTGTCACAGAGGTCTGGAATTTTATGTGAATGTTGGTTGTGCAGACTTAACCCAAGTTTTTTTATTATGAAAAATGTCAGCAACTACAATATTTAGCATTTTACTTTACATTGGTCATTAAACTTGATTACTGTAGCTCTGTTTCATTGCTATAGTTACATATCAACTATGAAGCCAAAAATCACTGGGGTGATCATGGCAGAGCTATATTGTTAGATCCTGGAGTGTGCGCTTGGCATTGATATAGTTAATATCTTGAATTTTTGTAACTAAGGTTTATTAATGCTGGTATAAAAATGTATTTGATATTATACAGATGGCATAAGATGTGTGGTTACTAAGTTATTATCCAGGATAAGCTGCACTGTCAAATTCAGGGCTTAAAACTATCACAGGAGATTAAACTATTTACTAAAAAGGGGCAGAAAGATATAACCAAAGCGTCTTAGTACGAACATATTAGAAGTGTATTTACTTCCCATAAATATAATAAAACATCTCTCTCTTTAAGCTGTATGATTGAAAATGTGAACTTTGCTATGCAGGAGAAGCAAACATAAAAGGTGCCTGAGTTTCTGAACCAGGGGCAAGCAGATGGCTTGGTAGTGCTTCAGTCTAGGTGGGCATCTGTCTTAGGCTCATGGATACAAAATGGAGTCAGGATGACTGAGTGAGGAGAGTCGCTGGGCCCTAAATTTTCAACTTCTACCAACCAATCCTTCTGATTAAAAAGATTTCATCAGATGCATTTTACCTTTAAATGAGTCACCGCTGGCAGTGGTAGAAGACAAGGCTGCATGAAGAAAGCTTATGCCTTCAGTCCAACTGGGGTGGCCATGTCACACTTTCAGCACAGGGGAAGAACTCCCTGTTTCACCACAACTGTTTTTAAGACCCTCAAGCAAGGATAAGTTTCACTGCCCTATCTTTAACCGTTCAATGGTTGACTAATCGTCAAGCTCCAGCAATAGTTAATTGGAAGAAAGAGAAAGGAACTCTTTCTGCCAATGTCTCATCTATTCCTAAGGAAGAGGTCTAAGAAAGATGGAAAAACTTGCCCCCTGGACATACCTGTCTCTTTTCCATTTACAACAGAGCATCTAGGTGATTCACTTACGCTATGGGTTTACTTTTATATTACTCAAGGTAGGAAGTCTCAATCTGGGTTTATACAACTGTCTCCTACAGTTATACAGCACCTAACATATCTAGCCCCAAATTCCCAAGTGGTATCTGAGCTTTGTGGTGATGCAAATAAAAAATAGTAGTGATGACAATAACAGAAAGACACAGAGCAGTGTTAATTACAACATTCTGCATGTGTAGATCTATGACGCTGTTATTTATCTCTATAGTCTTTGAAAGTTTTCCACCTTATTCAGGGCAACACACAGAACTAGACTACCAAGTGCTCCTCCAGAAGCCACCTCTTTCACCTCTTCCCTTACTTGACTTCTGTAATTGTTGGCAACAGTAAGGACTAGTCTTATACTCATCCCTATATACACAATACGTCAATATGCAGTGTTGCATATTGAGCATGAGGGAAAATTTTTTGTTGCTTCCGTTAGTAAGTTGCACTTTCAGGAGATTTTCATCACTCCAAGAAGAGGAATTTGTACTCTTTTTCTGTGGTCAGACAGGGTAAGGCAGAACAGTGAGCTTTCCTTCCCTTGTTCTTCTTGTACAGCTGAGCAGCACTTGTGAGCAGAACCTGCTCTGAGAGCTTCTCCCAGCCTGGAAAGAGAAGTTGGGTCTCTCCCCAAACTGCACACACCCTTGCAATCAGAGGCCGCTCTTTACTGTACTTCCCAGGTAGCAAAGGCTTTGTTAACTCATGCTGAAGGTCTCCATAAGGGAGAACCTCCTAAAGATCCTCCTGTGGCTCCCAGTCTAATGGTCTCGGTGCAGACTTGTGCCTTAGTGGCCTACTCAAACTATGACTGAGGCAAAATGTTATTTTGAGTGATATACAAAACCCTAGTGAAAATTTCTTCTACTGTGCTACTTTTAGGCATATTTCTTCCCCCCTCTTTCTCTCCCCCATGATGCAGATGTTGTAATATTTCCGGGGTGTGGGGGGAAGGGAGGATATGTAATAGTAATGCTGTTGATGACCTAAGCAATGCATTAATGCTTTTAACTGTGAATTGGGGTCATAGTTCTCTGTAAGAGTGAAAAGATCAAGAAGATTTAAAGCTAAACTTTTTTTAAATAAAACTAGATTTAGGGTGTAAAGGTTATGATTTAAAGGCATCTTATTTAAATTCTGCTTATTATGTTTAAGCTGAGATGCAGGGATACCATTACTGAAGCTACTCTTAAGTCTGCCTAAGAGTTGGACATTAACTGATATAAATCGAAAAGCTGGTTTTAGATTCAGATAAATTTAAATAAAAGCGTGCATTTATATTTATCCTTTAAAAGCACCACATGGTTATGTTGCAGCCTCACCATGTCCATAGCTAAACATGTCTCTGTTTCCTGTTGCATGTCAGGGAGCTGAGATAGAAGTGGATGAAAATGGCACTCTGGATTTGAGCATGAAAAAGAACCGAAGCCAAGACAAAGTTATGCCTCTCACTTCTTCCAGCACAGCACTTCCCACTCCTTCCTCTTCTCCTTTCAAAACAAGCAGCATCCTGGTAAATGCAGCCTTCTACCAGGCTCTTTGTGAACAGGAAGGCTGGGATACACCAATCAACTACAGCAAGACCCATGGCAGAAAAGAAGAAGAAAAAGAGGTATTTTTTTCAGTTTCTGAGTGACTTTTTCCCTTGGATGAGTGGCCATATGATGGTCTTTGGGATGGCCAATCTAGTGCAGTTTAAAGGGAACCAATTTGCACAGGTAGAGGTTTGTGAACAGTGAGTTGGCTTTAATGCCCTCTTAGATGTGGCATAAAAAACCACTACTCGCTTTGAAAAATCTTGCCCTCAACCAATCTAGTGCAGTTTAAAGGGAACCGATTTGTACAGGTAGAGGTTTGTGAACATTGAGTTGGCTTTAATGCCCTCTCAGATGTGGCATAAAAAAACACTACTCGCTTTGAAAAATCTTGCCCTCAGACCTCTTCAGAGGCTGAAAACAACAGCTGTTGATTTCAGTATGGGTTGTGAATGCCTATAAGGCTCTAAGGTAAGGAAATCAAAACTACCCACAATTACAGAAGGTTTTTTAAATTTTCTTCCTAATGGCTCAGTCCTGTAGCGCATACACCCAAATGACCTAGGGACCACTCAAAAAAAAAACCAAACCAACAGTTTTTTCATGCTGAAACATGAAAGTATTTTTTTCTTTTGAGCCTGGCTGTCAGAATATGGATTGCTTGCATTTTTCTTAAATCAGGAAGGGACCATCAGCACCTTTAAAGGCTAATTAGATAAAATCCTGGTAATTAATGTAGACAAGCCTGAGTGATAGGTTTCTGAAGCAGAAAAAAAGATGTCCCAATTTGGAGTTTTTATTCAGCTTAAAATACGTTTCCTCCCCATTTGGTTTTATATATCAAATAATAGCATTTGAACATTATATTTATTACAAAATTATCTTTCATTCAAATATCAAAATTGGCACTTCAAGAAGACATTTACAGGCGTAAATCTATTTCGGGTTGAGGTTAGGACATCCAGGCCTCCAATTCCAAAAATACCTGGAAATAAAAGATAGTTCTGTTGTGTGAAGAAAAAAATCTGTCAGCGCTGGGTAGAGACCTGTCACAATGATACCTCTGAGACAGTTTGCACAACGGTAGATCAATTCTTGGAGGCTGGGTTGTCTTGAAGAGAACTTTGCAGTCACTTTTGTGGGGCTGATGATGCTCCTTACCTCAGCAATGAGAGCACGATCCCTGTATCGGGGTTTTGGAGTGGGTTTGACACGAGGCGGTAGGCTGAGGGCTCAGGCTCTTCCCCATTCATGCCGCATAATGTGCAAGCACATCCAGCTTTGAGAGAACCGCCTTGCTGCAGGGGATCAATTGGTGTCGCAGACTTGGCAAGGGGCCTGTCCTGCTGCTCCTCCTCCCTGCTGCCACCACAGCTCAGCGAAAGAGCAGGAGCACCTCCGTGTCCCCCCCCAATGCCTGCTCGACTTTCAGAAGGCCTCAATGGGTGGCTGGCTGCTTCCTTCTCCCTTACAGGGAGCTGGAGGCATCAGCAGACTACCCGACAGGACATGAAGATCCACATTCAGGCACTCTTGCCTCTTGCATGCAGTGCTTTGACACTGTGCAGTTTGTCCCTGATCAAGGATCTGGCCCCAGACCTCTGCTGTGAGCTCTTGCCATCCCAGGGAGCATTGACATGTCCAGTGATCTCAGGGCCAGAGGCTTTGTTTTGTACATCGAAGACTGGCAGTTATCCTCATGCAAAGAAAATGACTGATTATATCTATTTCTAATTCATTGTTAACTGGTTCATATGCACAACAGTTGCTTAATTTTGGTGGTAATTTCCAGAAAATATTGTCTGTCTCTCTCTCACTGAAATAGCCTGTCCAGATGCCCCCTTAAAAAAAAAATTCTGAATTTGGAAAAAGCTCAAAATCTCTCCAAAAGGAAAGCGCCGAGAAATAACTAGAGCTGTCAGTTAGTTCAACTGTCAGTTCTCCAAAGATTTCAGGGCTTAAAAATGTTAAAAGTGCCAGATGCTATTATCTGTTATTCATGTTACCATTATGTTCTGGTCTTTGCTGAAATCAATATAAACTTCCATCTGTACATTAATGGAGTTTCATTGCTTGCTTGCTTTCTGTAGTGTGCATGCGTGAATACACACATGCTCTTTGCAGAAATAAGTAGTGTTTGGACGATTGGGCTGCTTCTGATTTTCCTTTTAGTCTGGAATTCTTCAGAATTTTGATAGCATTTAGCTATAAATCCGTTCAAATGGGAAAGGAAAAATTATACATATGATTGGACTTGACTAGCTGCGATGATCATCACCTAACAGACCAAAAAGTGGGAAGTGCTAAAGGTGTTTTCCTAAAGGATTCTCTCTCCCTCTAAAGCTAAATTGCTGGAGAAGCACACAAGCCAAGGCATGATGCTCTGCACTCAGTCCTAAGTGCAGAGGACCAAAAAATATTTGGTCTTTAGGTCTGACCTACTTGTTTCAGACAGATGCAGCTCCTTTTGGGCCACATGTACTGATGTGAGGTCCTAGAAAGGCAGAGTTTCAGTATTCTTCTGTCTGCATTCCCTTTGCACTGTCTTCCTTTTGCAGCTTCTACACATCTGAAGATTTCATGTTGCTTGAATAATACCAAGTGTTCCACAAGGTGCTAAGACAATGCTGGAGAAATCACTTGTTTAAATGTCCATATGTCACCCTCATTCCTGGGAAATATACTAATGGATGTTAACTAGGAAACAAGCTGTATTCCCACTTTGCTCCTTATTAGATTTTTTTCTTTTTCAAAAGAGCAGTTACTATGAAATTGTAGGTGTTTGTGTATGTATGTGTGTGTATAGCTATTGGTTTAAAAAAATTACAAATCTTAATAAGTCAATTCAGGAAATTCATAATTAAGATTTGAAAAAAAAAATATTTCAAAGATAGAAAATGAAAATGCTGCAATTCTAAACCCTCTGGTATCAGTTATGCTGGTGGCTGTAGACGTACTCTGTCAACCTTCATCCTGCAATCTTATTTTTGTAAAATGATTCAGGGAAACATCATTAAATGAAGCTGTGGACTGCAATGCTGTAGTATTTTGTCAAGCCTTTATATACATAATTCTCAATCAGTCCTCTCTGTGCAGACAGTGACATGATGAATAACTCACACACATAAGTTTCTGGTCCATCACCAGCAAAAGATCAAGGGACATCTTTCATCTTAGATAAAGAACACAAGCTATATATATGAAAATGTTAATAAACCCTGCAGCACGAACAGTTACAGCTACTCTTGTTTGCTGCAGATGCATCCTGAGGTACCTCACACAGCTCAGGATCCCAGTGGAGTGCCAGAGTGGTCTTTCTTTCCACCACCCTCTACTCCAGGCTCCTCTCCGTCGGACCTTTGACAAGAAGTGGAAGAGGCTGATGTGTGCCTGTTCTCGATACAGTTAGGATGCAGCCAAGGCATGCACTAAATTTTTAGAAACACAGCATTGGTCCTCAGTTCAGTGATACAGATGTAGCCTATCAGAATTAGCTGACAGAGAGAAAACTGATAAACCAGCCTTCTTCAATCTCCATTACATTAAATGGAAACCACCTTACCTGTATTTTTTGAAGTTATTTTGACATCTGACCCCATGCAGCTGGCAACAGAGGGTCCACCATTTTGTTGCTTCTTTTTGGAAGCTTTTGATTTTACAGTGACTTCCACTGGTGATGATCCCTGTAGGAGCTTGCATTTACGTGTATATAAGAAAAGCAGGTGAGAACTTGTGGACAGAGAGAGTCAGGAACTAGAATCCCCATTCTGCAGATTGCAGTGGCAAAAACACCCCCATATGCCACTAGAACCAGGATTTAACTCAATGTTGGAAAACTGTCTTTGAGGTTTCTTGAATCTTGAACAAAGCTGGCATTCATTTTTCCACTTTTGGTTTTTAGCATTTTCATTTTGATGTTTGGAGGACTTTCAACTATTTATTATTTCTGTATTAACGTTTTAAGAATACCTATCACTGGTTTTAATTTTACTATTACTCCTTATCTGAAGTTTTCCTTTAGAAATAAAATTCTAAAAGCCTGAAATATATCAGGGTTGGTTTTTTTATTTAAAATAATTACTCGATAATTACTAAAAGAGTGTTTAGAAAAGCTGCATATATGTATTTTTGCTTTCTATATTTGTAGCAGATGAGATTATTCTGAGACAAACTAACCCCACAAATGTGGTTGCAAAAATCAGTAGTAATTGATATAGCAATAATATGGCACAGTTTCTATATGTATGTGTAGTGTGAGTTTCAGTAGGCAGTAGGTAGCCAGTACCAGAAAGCAGAAGGAAGTCATGTTGAGGATCCAGTCTCCAAACAGGCAAAGATGAGCTGCCAGAATTGAGGACCATATGGAAGCTTTATCAGAAGAAACACCCCCGCAGAGCTTACAAGTCCCGTTAGGCAGAATCTCCATTTTCAGTCCAGATTCTCCTCAGCTCTCCGCTCTGTGTTAACAGCTCTGCAGACATCCCTGCCCCTCTGTCCTGGCATGTTCGTCAGCTGCACAAGCCCAGAGCATCTATGGCACCAGCCCCGTGAGTTTAGCAGGAGCTGGGAGCTTCTCCCCTCAACCACAGGCAGCAGTTTCTGCTCCTACAGACGGTAATCTCTGGGCGATACCTACCTGAGTATTGGAACGGAGTCACAAAAGCAACATGAAGTCCCAGAAGGGATTAATACAGATTTGATAATTGATGCTATGGGCTTTGGAGAATTCTTGAATGATACAATACCCACAGAGCATCCCTCCAGAAAAGAAATACTTATCCTTCATAAAAATAATAATAATTGAAGGCATTAATTGTCAAACAGTATAAACCAAGCTGTTTTGAAGTGATCAAAGAAGATTTTCCAGAAAATAAAAATGTAATTTCCTTTCAGGACTCCAGATTTCCAAAATACCTTCCCAGGGGACTAAATACTCATGGTCCATACCACCCATCAAACAGCACTGTAGCAGTGATTAATCTACAAATAGTAGAAATCAAGAACTACCCTTCACAGCCTGCTACTAAGAAAATTTCAAAGCAGTTTTGTTCTTATGTTTTTTATTTTAACAAGAATCTGCTCTTTGAATAAGATAACAAGTCATTCAATTCTAAAAAGCTTTGCGTTTACATATGTTTATGTAAATTTTTTTTTTTAATTTATGATTGTTATTTTGTAATTCACAGTACAATGGTATTCACTTCAACTGTTTACAAAACTCAGTGATGTACTTGCACAGAAAAAACAAGAACATACTTGCTGAAGTCTTGTCTGGCTCTATATATTCAACAACTGTTTATTTTCGCTGTGTATTTTTCTTTGGTCTTTATCACCATTTTATAAATCTAGACCAAATTTTCCCTATGTACAGCTTAAAACAGCATCCGCCTTCAGAAATACTTTCACAATTGTACAGTTCAACATTTATAAAAGTCTACCTACGAGATCCTGAAATTGTGATATACTAAACTTTCTTCATCTCTCTCCATCATTTCTTCAGACTTTTTTTTTTTTAATGTTTTCCAAGTGATTCTCTTCTTGCCAGAGGAAGTTGCTTGTTGTATATGTGGGAGGCCTTGAAGAGAGAAACCTTTCTTTTGTCACATTCTCATCTAATATTTCAGAAAGATCCAGTGAGCTCTTCAGAAAACATGGAGGAAAAGAAGTATCCAGGAGATGTTTCCATACCAAGTCCTAAACCCAAGCTCCATTCAAGAGATCTCAAAAAGGAACTCATCACGTGAGTCACAAAAAATGCCATGTTTTCTTCTGCTCTGTTAAAGACTGACTACGGCATTGTTCTGAGTGCTGGTTTGGATTAGATTTGCAGGAGCTGAGCAGGGAGACTTGCATGACAGCTCACTGCAGGTAGTTAGTGCCCTGTTCTGACTATGCAACTGGGTAGGCGTGAGGTTTGGAACTGAGACAAGCCAGGATAGGCCTGGAGGTCTCAACATATTCATGACATATTATACTGGGTATCACTCCTTATTCCTCAGATAGATAGGTAACAAACGGGCAACAGCTCCTTCTACGAAATACATGGTTTTGTAGTGTGCTACAGATTGGCTGTGCTAATGCTTACATAATTAAATAAACTTTATTTGGGCAATAGTCGTTATAGATCCACTGTTGAGAGTTTGCGGAGAAGTGCTGGGGATTTCTCAGATAGGAAAAATGCAAAGTTCACAAAAAGACAAAACACAAGACAGGAGCTGCCCCAGGGTTTTCCAACCTGTACAAAATCTATGTTTAAGTCCTTCATCTGCTTCCTTCAAAGCAGTTATTCTGTCCTGCTGAAAATCCAGTGGATGCACAAATTCACGCTCTGGGAGAATAGGCTAATATCCTCTTTTCCCAAGTACAGAGACTCGCTTGCTCTCTCTTAAGCTCCAAAACTTTACTATCTAAAACTGAAAAGAAAACACAATAATTCCATTAAATCCTTCTGCATGCAACAGCTTGTTTCAGTTTAGAATCCTTTCAGTAAAATTGTCCCAAACAGCTCATAACACCAGTCACTTTTTAAAATCTCATCTAGGCTCTTCACCAAAGCCCTTTGGATTCACACCAACACCATTTTGATATCAATAGAGTGTTTTCACTGTAATAGTCTACTAGGACTTAGCAATCATTTACACCACTTTTCTTTCTGTCCCAAACCAGTGTAGGTCTCTTTGGACAAGTGCACTCTGTATCGTTTAGTGATGCTAGCCCACAACGTATCACTGCAAGCTCACCCATAAATAAATGAGTCGCATCCTGTCACCTTGTGTACTGCTCCCCAGTTTCAGTGGCACTGAATCAGTTAGATCCGCCTCTGTCTGTAGAAATTACATTTCCCTGGGGCAAGCTGCTGTGAAGAGTGATTCTTTCCCCTCATGCCGTGCAGTCTGCATGTCGTCTACTCTCCACATTGTATCTGCAGTTGTAGTTCATGACCTAAATTGCTACAGGTCAGGTTTGTTTTGCCTCTTCTAAAACAAATGCATACAAAAATCACTGAGAGTTTATTTGCTGAAGACTAATGGCTTTTCTTTTGTAATATTTATTCCTTTGTGATATTGACCTGTTTTGAGATGTCTGTGCAATACTTTTCTACTCTCCTAAATAATACTTCCCAGGGTATTTATAAGGGCAATGATCAGCTTACAGTGGTTTTACTGTATTATTTTCAAACAGTGAGTAGGAACAGGTATATAAAAAGTAACTGTCCAGAAAATTAAATAAGAAATAGTTTCAATTTATCAGAAGAATCTATAGGTAATATAGGGAACAGACTGCATTTCTGTGATCCCACTGAGCTCAGAACTTGTACAGAACAATTCAATACAGGTGGCTTCAGCATGAGGAATTTTTTAAAATAACATAAGCACTTGCAGAAAAAAAATTTCTGACATAGTTAGCTCAGTTGCAGTGAACTAATTTATAAATACCACCTCCTAGCATGTGCTTTCTATTTTGCCATGTTAATTCTCTTGCCCATAACTACATTGTTCAGGTTGAACTGGGCTGTGAAAATGAGGCTGATGTCTTCCTAAGGCTTCTTTACAGATTTGAAAGTTCCTAGCACTCTGCCAGCTCAGAGAAAATAGCCAGGTGATGATCTTGGTACCCCTTACTCATTACTATGGAGCACCAGCTAAAAGTTTTTGTACAGTTTCTACTTGCTTTTCTTATCCATGGGCCCAGTGAAAGAAGACACAGCCCTTTATAAGGTGACTCTGAAGGGTTGGTGTTAGTGTAAAATACTGTAGAAAGGTATACTCAATTCACCTACCCCTCCCCCTCTATGCACAAATCGCATTCCTTGATATCTTTGCCCTCTTACAGAGGACTGTATCCCAATTGATAAATGAGGTCAGTGCTATGACTGAAGAAGGGCTGAGGAAAAACAGAAGCTATAACATCTTCTGCAGGTCAAACATCAAGGGACATATTTGTTGTGCTAAATGTACACCACTGTCATGGTTTAATCCCAGCCGGTGACTGAGCACCACACAGCCGCTTGCTCATGCACCCCCGGTGGGATGGGGAAACCAATTGGAAAAGTAAAAGTGAGAAAACTCGTGAGTTGAGATAAGAACAGTTTAATAACTGAAATAAAATAAAATAATAATAATAA
>NW_008794414.1:4174573-4214168 GCF_000699145.1 Aptenodytes forsteri
TGCTGGCTCCATTATCCCAGCATCGGAGCAGACAGGTGACAATGTATTCACCTGGACCACGGCTGAAATCTTTTCGCATATCTCGCAGCTCACTCAGGGATAGGGATTGGGTGGTTCGTGATGGTGCTTTTTCATCATCCCTTACTAAATGAGCTGACTTCAGCTTCCAAGATTTCTTCTTGTGTATCGGGGTGACTGATACCAGCATGGGTTGGTTGTCTGGTTCAGCTGCAGTGCCTGTCATTGGGGTTGGAGTAGCCGGAGTGTCTGTCACAGAGGTTGGAGGTCGGGGTGACTGATACCAGCATGGGTTGGTTGTCTGGTTCAGCTGCAGTGCCTGTCATTGGGGTTGGAGTAGCCGGAGTGTCTGTCACAGAGGTTGGAGTAACCACAGTGCCTGTTGCCTGTCGTTTTGTCATCAGATCCAGAGACCTTCTCTTCCCCTTGAGGGTCCTGAATGGTGTTGAACAGGGGTACGCATGGGCCAGGCCCCAGCCCATTGCAGTAATTTGTGTCTCTCTGGAATTGCCAGGGTGACAGCATACTTTTTCCAAATACTTTACTAGTTTTTCAAGATTCTGCACTTGTTGAGGGGTGAAGTTCCAAAACACTGGAGGTGCCCACTCTCCTAGGTATTTGTCCATGCTATCCCACACACTCTGTCACTCATAACTATCCAGCCTCGGGGTAGATCTCTGGGTGGTATTCTTAAATAGTTGTTCAACCTTAAACAAGACCTGAAACACATTCAGGAGCAACAGGAACATGCTGTTTGAACATCCCAAGGATATTCAAAATTCTCAAGAATTCTCCTAGGTACCTAGCCTGGAGGAGAAGGGAAAGGTAAAGGAAGGTGTTTCCCCCATAAATTGGCTCTCCAAGGATATAATTCTCAAGAATTCTCCTAGGTACCTAGCCTGGAGGAGAAGGGAAAGGTAAAGGAAGGTGTTTCCCCCATAAATTGGCTCTCCAAGGAGAAAAGATACAAAGTGTAATTATTAATAGTTTCAGAGAGATGGCTCCAGAAGTACTGAGTTGACAGCAATGCTGAGTACAAATACCAGATTAGTCTCATGACCAGCCATTTTATCATATCATATTCTCCTAGGTACCTAGCCTGGAGGAGAAGGGAAAGGTAAAGGAAGGTGTTTCCCCCATAAATTGGCTCTCCAAGGAGAAAAGATACAAAGTGTAATTATTAATAGTTTCAGAGAGATGGCTCCAGAAGTACTGAGTTGACAGCAATGCTGAGTACAAATACCAGATTAGTCTCATGACCAGCCATTTTATCATATCATAAGCCAGTGTTACACAGTACAGCAAAACAATAACCTTAATCTTGTCCCCAGAGGTGATAAACTGCACAACAGGGAACATATACAGCAAGTAAGGTGTTACGTAACATAACTCTGAGAACATGCACAACAACTATAAGAGCAAATAAATCAACATTGCGACCAGTGACTATTAACCTAATAATGAATGCTTATAACAAATTTGCCTTAACACACTCTGGTCAGATCTGTCATTATGCCAACCCGTTGAGCCCCACGTTGAGCGCCAAAAAGGACTGTCATGGTTTAATCCCAGCCAGTGACTAAGTCCCACACTCACTCCCCCCCCAGTGGGGGGGGGAGAGAATCGGAAGAGTAAAAGTGAGAAAACTTGTGGGTTGAGATAAGAACAGTTTAATAATTGAAATAAAATAAAATAAAATAGTAATAATAATAATAGAATATACAAAGCAAGTGATGCACAATGCAGTTGCTCACCACCTGCCAACCGATGCCCAGCCAGTCACCGAGCAGCGGCCCCCCCGGCCAGCTTTCCCCAGTTTATGTTCTGAGCATGACGTCACATGGTATGGAATGTCCCTTTGGCCAGTTTGGGTCAGCTGTCCTGGCTGTGCCCCCTCCCAGCTTCTTGTGCACCTCCAGCCTTCTCAGTTGGTAGAGCATGAGAAGCTGAAAACTCCCTTGATTCATGTAAGCACTACTTAGCAACAACTAAAACATCGGTGTGTTATCGACATTGTTCTCCTCCTAAATCCAAAACACAGCACTGTACCAGCTACTAGGAAGAAAATTAACTGTATCCCAGTTGAAACCAGGATAACCACCTTTGTATCACTTCCCAGTTCAGCTGAGAAACATCTTGGGAAACTTTTGTGCTCATTCTGAACTTCAGCTGTGTGAGCTTGACATGCTTTCTGTTCTTTCTTTTCACTTATGTCAGCAAATAGAGATTGGATGTGTTTCTGAAGAAGATTCCTTGTTTTAGTCAGAAGTCAAGGGAATTATTTTGAATATTACGGTTCTCTGGCCTGTGTTATACAGGTCAGATCAGAAACTTCATCCCTAACTTTTATGAATTGCTGTCAAAATTCAGTACCAGTAATGAAACTGTCCTTTTAAGAACCCAAGTCATAACCAAAAAATCTATGCAAAGCATGGTGGTTTCACATTATATAGATTAAAAAAATAAGGTTTTGACTCATTTGCATGGTGGAAATAGGAAAACTTTTTTTAATCTATGCTTCAAGTAATAATTGAAAACTAGAAGTGTCATGTAAGTTTTGTGAGTTTTACGTAGTGTCATGATAGTGTTGAGATGCATAATAATGAATGTGATTGCCCTAAGGATCATTACGTAATTCACTGCAGGCTAGGGTGAGCTATGTGGTGTATTATACATACTCTAATTTCTCATTGCATCTTCTTTGCATAGCTGTCCAACTCCAGGATGTGATGGTAGTGGTCACGTAACGGGAAACTATGCCTCACACCGCAGGTAAGAAACAATGGGAAGCCTAAAGCAGGAAATAGAGCTACTTTTAGCTATTGTCATCCTTGAATATTTTTATCCTAACCATGGATAAGTATTCAAAAGTAATTTGCAGAAAATAATCCATACAGAAATGTGGCTAGGTTTCCTGGTTTTGTTACATTTTGTGAAGGTCTGGGCTCAATAGACTGATGGAGTTAAGCATCATATGCTTATTACTGTAGCAGCATGTCTTAGCTGAGACCTGTAGATAAGTCATTTAGTAAAGTTTTCATTTCCCTAAGTGTACAAGCACTCTCTGTACAGATGCTGGTGCATGAGATTTTAATGAGGTTTCTGCAGATATCTCTATGAATGGCTTTGAAATTCATAGATCTGCTAACATAATCTGAGGATGCTAAATATTTTCCTCAAAATAGCCTACTGTTAACCTAGGGGTTGAAACAATAATTTCCTGCCTTTCCTTTTGGGAGCAGGATGGAAGCAGTTTCTGCCTTTTCCCAGCCATGTTGACCAGATGCTCTACCTGCCCTTCATGCAGGCAACATAAAGGAAGGACTGTGTGTACCACTGCCTCCCCATGCAAAGCTTTACAGGGGCATAGAAACCTTTGGCCTTGACTGTATATCTTTCCAGTAATTTAAGAACTACAGCCTGATATTGGCTGCTCCTCCTTTGCCAAGAGCAAATATTTGAGGATCTCTTTTGTCCCATTCTAAGTCATAGATTGCCTGGAGGTTGCTGTTTTAAGAAAAAAATGTTTTAGTAAAACATTTCACATCATTTTTTTTCAGTGTTTCTGGGTGTCCATTAGCTGACAAGACATTAAAATCCCTTATGGCTGCTAACTCTCAGGAGCTTAAGTAAGTATTGATAATAGCAGAAATGTTATTGTTATTTATCTTCGATCAACATGTTCCCTAATTAATGCAGTTGTTAATTTGAATTGCTCTGAGTTACGTCAAACCTTTGTCCAAAATTTGAAGTGAATTGGTTTGAAAGTTTTTGAGTAAAATAGAGTTTACTTTTCTCCATTTGTCTTTCTTCATTTTTGTACCCCTTCATTTTCATGAATTAACCAGGACCCGGGGGAAAAAATTGTAAACACTAGGAGAGATGCTGCTCTCACAGTATTTCTGAATCAGAGAGAAATAGAAAATATCCAACATATAATACAGATCTGGCAAATAACTCAGTCTGATCCAGTTAGAATGAACTAGAATTATTTAGTTAGAAATAAATCTAGTTAGAATAAATCTAAAAATGAGACCAGAACTCCTGCAAATCTTTTTTTTATCATTCACTACCATATACTATGATTTTAATGTCACTGAAGCAGACATGAAGTCATATGATTTTGTGCTGGCATAAATCTCACCATGAAATGTCACTTACAAAAGGACTGTGCAGGCTCTGCTATATAGACAGATGTATAGGGACATATGAATATTTCAAAAATCTGTAGTCAAGAGAGGCACTGGCAACCAGTCATCTAGTTATTGAATTGGCTTTGTCAATAAGGATGTGAGGAAGAGGAAAGGATAATTAGCGTTCTTTCATAGCTTTGCCTCTGCAACTTGTAAATTGGATTCCATAATAGATGGCTTGGAAAAACTCATGAATGTGTGTAAAAAGGGGAGAATCCCGTGACTGTCCTTTCTGTCCTTTAGGTTCATCCCTAGTCCAGAGAGAAGAAAATAAAGTCTGATCATGGCACTATTATGCTGTTCTAATGGTATTAATAGTAGGAGTGACTACATTTAGGCTTGACTCAGTGTTTAGTCACAAGTTAGCTTCTTCAGATCAAATGTTAGTGGTATCATCTTCTAGTCCGACAACTTGAACTATTAAAAAAATGCTGAACTGATGGTAGCTATGGAGTTGAACCTGCTGGAGATGCAGCAAAATGGCAAAGAAAGGTCATTTATATGGGCAACTGTTCAAAGCAGTTCTCAAAGCCGGTAGGTAAACTGACACACTGGCACAATGCTTCAGTTTTTCCATCTTGGAGTCTCAGAGGTACAAAATTTAGTTTTAGTTTGTTTTAAAAAGAGCAGCACAAGAAGCAAGCAACTGACTTGTGAAAATGCTGACAAATTTGAAATCATTTGCTGAGTCATATATATTTGTCCCTGCTTTTGTTGGCTTTCTGCCATACATAGACACTCACACAAATATTTTGAATAGTTGCTCCTCATGCAGCCCCCCCATATTCATGTGTGAATAAGGAAATTTGCATACCAATATGGTTATTTTTCCACTAAAGCTTCTAGAGTTTTGGTCATGCCATAAGGAAAGAAGAGCAACAGCATATGACTTAAATGACAAACTGCACACTGTACGCCATGTATAATAAGTGAGTTGTGAAAGACAAAGTCAAAGTTCATGAACATTTCACAGACAGAAATATGTTGCATAACGCACTTAGCATTTAATTTCAATTAACTAGAAAAAGAGCAAAAAATCAAAATCTGTTCACAGACAATTTGCAAAAGGAAAAAGGGCTAAATAAAATTATTTTCCAGAAATGTACCACCTTATTTTAGCTTCCTGCAAACATTGTTCAGGTGAAATTTTAAACAAACCTCTGCTTTTGATAAGCGTTGGCTAAATGAAATCGTATGCCAAAAACTGCAATCGTGCCTGCACTGGTATAGTACAGTGATATCAATAGTTAATTTTACTATTGCTATGTGAGCAGAGGGCATAAATGCTCATAGAATGAGGCCACGAAAGTACCCTCATGTAGTTAGGCATGAATATGAAAAAGCTGTGTATTTTTTCCAAATGTTATTCATGTTTAATTTGCCAGAATCAAGATATGATTTTGGCTTTAATTATGAAACTCTAAGCCAGCAAAGATACGAGGCTTCCATGTGATCTACAGTTTGGAAATAAGGAAATTCTGTTCAGAAAGTCAGCCTTTGAGTCAGATTCAAGAAATTTTTATCTAAGGATTCTTGTTTGCACAGAGCAATCTAAGGTGGTCAAATTAAAACATACTAAAGTTGCCGATAACTCATAGATTTTAAAGCTATAAGGGAGAATTATGACTGATTATCCTGTTTCACCAAAGAGTTGCTTATCAAGCCTTAAAGAATTTTAAAAGTGTACTTTAGAAAGACATTTATTTACAGTTCAGAAACTTTAAGGAATAGGTAGTCAGTCCTATCCTTAGACAAGTTGTTTCAGTGGTTATATGTCAATTTTTGGAGAGATTCTAGCAGTTCTTATAGATAGGTTTCACAAAACACATTGATACTGATCCATATTCCACAAGCAGTATGAAATATTTCAGTCAATAGTTTTCTCAGCTGACCTCTGTGGGTTTGCCTTAACTAAAGTTCATATCCAACCATCCCTGTGAGCTTTCCAGGGAGTAGAAGTACCTAGCTATGCTCCTAGATCTGCAGCTCAGTGTATCAATTTTACGTGCAGTTGTAGTTCATTTATCTAAAGATAAAGCAACCCTCTTGGAGAAGGGAAAAAAACAGCAGGTACTCAACGCACAGTTATAAGAATTTCTGTGTGAAATCACTGAGAGGTTTGTTCTTGGAAAACAAACTTGATGAATTGTAAAAGAATCTGTAACCTACACCCACTTGAGGGTTGACATCTTTTAGCTTGAGCTCCTGAGGCCTCTGGCCCTCCAGTGTAAATCTGATTTTCTTGGCTCCGCACAGAAATCCAAAACAGGATGACTCCCTAAGTTGGGGCACCAGTCCAAACTCATCAGCCAGTTAAAAGCTGATGAAGATCCACAGTATTACTGACTGTAAGGCAATACATTGTTGGTGTATCTTCTATTGTGGAATTTCACAAAGATATAACCAATATTTGGAAAAACCAGCCCAGTGGTCAAGCTTAGGAGTCTTGCTAGTGAAGCTTCTTACTAATTTGTCAGTAGTCCACCTGAAATATCATCTTACAATTTCATCAGTATTGGTAATATCTCAGCCTCAAATCTTTAATAACCTGAATGTCTCCCACAAAGAGCTCTTACTGAATTAAAATCCACGTCAAGTCTATGCGGACAGCTCTTCCATCTGTGATCATCTGATAAAACAAGTAGCCAAAATTAATACCCATAGTATTTGGCAGGTGTTCTGGATTTACTTGTAAGCATTCACACTCTCCAGACATCTGCCCTTGCTGCCTGCTCCACATGACATTGTGCTCAGTCCTTGTCCACACTCAGACAGGTCAACATTTAGCTCTACACAGTCGAGCATATCTGGCACTCTGCAACCCACACCTCTACCTTCGCTGTCAGTGTGAGGCATGTCGTTCTGCCAAAATATTTTGTTCAGAAAATGTCATCATGAAATGTTTTGACATTATCTTTAAAAAAAAAAAAAAGTCTCCCCTTTCTTCAGTTGAAATTATCTGCTGAATTCTACTTGAATCAGTGAATAAATTTGGTCATATCCAAAAGAAATCACATTTTTGACAAATTAATTGTTCGCAGAAAAATAGTTTTAAATATTCTGTGAAGAGATACACCTGCACACTCAGATGTGATATTACAATTATATTTGTGGGTGTTTTCCATGTCAGCCTACCAACGACTAGATTAAATCACCCATCTCCTCACCTCAGGAAAGATTCAGTAACAACTGAGACCCTTAAGAGAGTATTGAACAATGCAAGTTTCCTTAATGGTTCATTACAAGATTACTTGGCACAACTCTTTCTGTAATTCTGATTCTCTGTAAAAATCACAGCATTCAAAAGGCCTTTAGGGATGCTTAGCATAAGAACTTTGTGCTGTATAATACAGAAACATAGAAATGGCTGGCACAACTTCTAAAGGTAAATATTTTTTTTGTGCTGCTTTATGTGCTGAGGTGTGTTTCTCTTCTCTTAAAAAAACCCCACCAAACCGAAACAAAACAAAAACCCCCACAAGAAATACAATAGCCTTAAATGAAAAACAAACAAAAAAAAGTATGAACTTCTGAGATGGAAGGTGCTACCAGTAAGGTCCTGCTCCAAACCCCACAGAAGTCAGTGGAAAGACCTACTGATTCCAGTAGGCTTTTGGAGCACATTCTTCATGTACAACCAACGAGCAAGAAGCCCACCCTCCCAGACCACGGGCAAAAACACAGTAACAGGCAGGTTTGTTTCTTTTCATTGTATGCACGTTTTAGCATTAAACGCTCGTACTTGAAAAGGCTTGTTTGTTGCACACACACACGGAAACCCCTTAACTATGAGACATAAGCATAATCCAATTGCCAGGCTTAATACCCAACCGAATCTAGTGCTAGAAAGATATGGTCCTGTTGTACGCTTACAGTGCTAGAATATACAAATTATTACATTCAAATTCTGGCTATCATTTACTGATGCCCAAAAGTAAAAACTGTCTCTCTCCTTCTATCTCCCCTTCTGTAAATACTGGTAAAGTGCTCATTTATAGCTGTACCTGAAAACACCAGAAGAATAACAAACAAACACATAACGGTAAATTTACAAATAGATCTATATCAAGCTGCTTTTTTTTCTTTTGTAATGTTGATCCTGTACAAGGAAAAATGTTTGGTGCAGTGTTATCAACTAATTAAATCTACACATCATATGCAATATATTTCACATTCCTTAGTAAAACTCTGTTATAAAAGAAAAAAAAAAACATATGAAAGGAGACTGCTCATTTTAAAAACAAAAATCAGCAAGAACTAGTTTTAATTATTCAATGGAAGCTCTGCTGTTCTTTCTTCCACCCTACACAAAATGTAGAATGTACACGTTATTTACTGTGTACCTTTGAAGCCATATTCTGTAAGCTCCCTATATTATTCCATAGGTGCCCGACACCTGGCTGTGACGGCTCTGGCCACGTGACAGGGAACTATGCATCCCACAGAAGGTAAAAACCACCCCATCGCACGGGGCTGCAGCACTCGGGGTTCTCGGCAAGGAGCAGCAGAAAGAGGTGGCTTTTATTCTGTGTGCTTCTTTCAGCTTATCTGGTTGTCCTCGTGCCAGGAAAGGAGGCATCAAAGTGACTCCTACCAAGGAAGAAAAAGAAGACCCTGAACTTAAGTGAGTACAAAAGCAGAGCTCTACCACCAGTGAAGGGGGAAAAAGCCCCTTAAGAGCTCAGGACTTGAGGCATCATAGGAGATGCCCCAGTTAATCTGAGCCACATGAGGATATGGCCTAGAGCTGGAGCCGAACCAAGTGTTTCTGCTTCTAGCGAAGCTGGTGGAGTCCATCACCTTGGAGCTTGAACAGTGAGGAAGGATCGCTATATCTGCTTGCATTGGTCCGATTATTTTAAACAGTGCTATGAAAGTGCCACTTGGTTGGAAAATTTGGCAAAATGAAGCAAAACAAATTATTTCTGCATGTAGTGAAACCTTACATGTCAGCTAATTAAATCAGAGTGGCACCTTAAAAATACGTCCCAGAGAACGTAAATATATGTCTCATGTCTTTCCTCTATAAATAAATTAAAATTTCACTTAAAGTGAAAACTGGAAACTCAGTACAGATTCACTACATTCCTAACTTGAACACACATCCCATTAAAATCAGTAAATGATAACTGCCAGAATATAGATATGAAGATTTAGTTGCACACAATGTTGTTCTTAATATTTGTTAATGATATATGAGAGGCTGCATAACACTGACAGAGCAGTGCAAAAAAATCCCAAACCTTTCTTTGCAAGTAAGATGAAACAAGTTTTCCAGGTACAGGAACCCACCCTCTGCTTCATGCCAGAAACCTAGATAGAGAAGAGAGAATGTTGACTTTCCATACGCTTGTAGAAGTGTGATTTATTGCCTGTGATAGAATTTCAATTTTCTTTTCTGGTAAAACACTATCCAAATGAATGTTTTAGTTTCTTAGGCTGTATGACTGTATTTTAAATTGCCAAATCTTAAGATCAGCTGAACCCCCATATCTCAGCTTCACACGAATTGGATGCTCAGGTACAGTGTGCCTCCAGGGACCGAGTCGTCATCCGTTAATGCAAAGTAGCACAGGCAGCTGGAATTATTTTCTCAGACTTTCTTGAGACTGTCATCGCCTGCTCTCTCCAGTGAAAACGAGGGTTCTTTTGCTGTGTTTCTGTAGATGTCCAGTGATAGGCTGTGATGGCCAAGGTCACATATCAGGTAAATACACTTCTCATCGCACTGCTTCTGGTTGTCCTTTGGCTGCCAAGAGACAGAAGGAGAGTCCCGTCAATGGGTCTTCACTATCCTGGAAACTGAACAAACAAGAGCTGCCACACTGTCCTTTGCCAGGCTGCAACGGGCTGGGTCATGTTAATAATGTTTTTGTCACCCACAGAAGGTATAACTTTGTGTTTTCTCTTTTTATTTTTCCTTAACATTCTACTGTTGAATTGGCAACATGTGAGGTTACAGTCTGAATAAATTGTGCTGAAGTCTTTTAAGTAACAACACAGTTTACATTGCAGCTGAAGTAACATGGGTCAGAATAACTTTCAGTGTGTTGGGATCAACTTTTTACTCTTTTTCTATGTTCCCATCGCAGTGTGACTTTCCAAGGTCTTTTCTTCAGATTAGCACAGTTTCTATATGGTTTAAAATTTAGTACAGTTCTTTCCCAGGCAAATATGGAGTTGTACCTCTATATCTTTTACAGAAAATGCAAATATTATTGAAATGTCACCAGAAAAGATTTAGCCAGAGCAATGGCTGCATTCATGTCATCTTTCTACCAGTGGAAAAGCTGTTTTCATAAATTTTGTATTTAAATAGCTAGAACCACACAAAAAAAGTAAACATGTAGAACTCATATGGATTACACAAGTTTGAAGTTATAACAATCTTCGAAAGAAAACAATCCCTACAAAGAAAACAATCCTTACAAAGCAGGACTCACACATATAACCAGTAAAAATAAACACTACGATTTTATATATCACTGTGAAAACAGTAGTCTAATTTGACCACATTCAATCAATATTACTCAAAGAATCTGACATAGAATCTGCATTAATACCTGGCAAAGTTTGGTCTCCTGTCTGCAATAGGAATTAAGTCTATATTCTGTACCTTCTTTGCTTTCTTTCTAACACTCTGAACCAACTTCTCTAATACAAGAATGTCCAAGGTGACTTGAACGAATTCAGTCAGAGTCCAGTGTTATCCTAACTTTATGGTCTACATCCCATGTTAAAGTCTTTACATTAGGACACTACCGTAAATTGGGGCTAATTAAGCAAATAACATAAATGTTATTTGTATGTTAGCTGGTTGCAACTCATACTACAGATGATTTCTGTCCTACATAAGGCTGGATCACACTCAAGATCTCGTTAGTTAAAATGAGGTAGTAAATATAGCTCTGTGATATGATATCCTTTCCTAGGACATTTGAAACCTAACAAGTAACCCATGGCTTTGAGACATTCTTCCAGTTAGTTATCTGCTCTGGCCAGAGATACTAAGCGGCATTTTAGAACTGGAGAACCAGCATCTTTCCCTGTACAGCTTTTGGCTAAGCCAGTGCGAAGCTAACTTTAACCCGCAAAAGCTTTTTTTTTTTTTTTTCCCATGTGGAAACACCGTGTCTGTTAGGATTTTTGGTTTTAATTTTTACACACACACAAAAATCAACCATTTTCCTATGGAACAAAATTTTCCTTCACTCCTTACTTGGCTACATCTGAATACAAATCCTTCTGCCAGTTCTTCAGCATATGGGTATTTCTTCTTTGTTATTTATAAAGACAGTATTAAGACAGTGCAATTCATCTTAGCCCTTTAGTGGGCTATAAAAATAGCCTCAGATAATTACCAGCTGATGAAATTGTAAGCTTTGAAATAGCAAAATGTAATTTAATGTGAACAGTGGTTAAAAAGCAAACTGACTATTTAATAGAACCATTCAAAAAGCTATTACAGTCTATAGGGTATATCCAGAGTTATTATTGTATTGATCATTATTATGTATCAACAAAATGATACAATAGTTGTGCACCGTGGAAATCATCCCATTGATTTTTTTTTAGTATAGTAAACTTGCCATTTTAAAGGACCATACTGCCCCTCTCCTCTGGAGAACAAGCCCTCAATAAAAACAACAGAGATTTTTTTTTTATTTATGTGTGTTGGAACTTCAAGAATTCTGTAAATGTATCATCACATAACTTAACAGTAGCTGCCACTGCTATTTTGATTACTCTGAAATATGCTTAAGAGTTGTTTACTTATAGGCTGAGATTTCTGTGCCAATTTTCAAGCTGGAATATACAGTTAAATGGCTCTTTATGAGTTAGGTCATTCCCCGAAGCTATGCTATAATGGAGATACTGATGTGACCTTAGGTACAGAGGTCTGTCCAAGTGCACGATAATATTGCCTGAAAGGATTGTTGCCATTTTCAAGTGGGTGCTAATGTTTTTTTTCCTATCCGTTTCAGCCTGTCTGGTTGTCCTCTGAATGCACAAGCCATAAAAAAGGGCAAAATTTCGGAAGAATTAATGACTATCAAGCTTAAAGCAAGTGGTGGTAAGGAGATTTGTAAAAGATGATGACATTTACTTGGATAGAAGGGCCCTGACTCCCATTTATACTTATGCCCCTTTATGCCATTCTGGCATTAATTCTCACTCCTTTCAGTTGTCTCTAGCAATAACAAATCTTGAATAACAAAAATCTTTGCATGATAGATTATAAAATTATTCTCATTTACATCGTGATAACTCAACCTTGAGGGTATGCTCTCATCTTGTCTCAGAGCATTATTTTTTTATTTGGAGATGTTTTCAATATTGTTATTACTAATAAATTATTAGTTACAGATCAGGAGGACTTAGCTATCTGATGACTAAGGTAAGAAGGGATAAATGTTATGTGCAGAAATTTACTCCTCTCCCTAACTTGAATACTACATCGTTTAGTATCTGTGCAGTACTTGAACAATTTTGCTAACCCAAGTGTAAAGGAACAATTAACAAATAGATATAGAGGGAAATATGTAGGAGTCTCCTTTCTTATACAGCATGCTTTAGAAAATTGGGCAGTGAGCCAGGATCCAGGGTACTTAGTCTTTATGCCTCCAACTGCTGAGCAAAACAGTTGTGTTACGTTGGGCAAACGAGTTTGCTTCCATGTGTCCATGTTTTCACTGGGGCAGCAACTGCTGCTTACAGATTTCCCAAGCTGGCTCCCCAGTAGACTCAATTCAGGGTTTTAGGTTTTAAAGCAGTAACAAGAGTGGCACAAACCTCTAGGCAGAGTTGGTCTCAGAGTGATACTAAGCAGAAAGAGGGACATGTATTGCCAGCAGCTGTAGCTGCTCAGTACTTTTCAGGACAAGGTTTTCATTAAAGACCTGATGTTTTTTTATTTGCTGTCTAACTCATGGGAATGTAAAAGCCTTCCTTACTTTTTTTTTTTTTCTGTAATGCTTGTTAGCTTCCTGACAATTTCCCTTTTGCTGTTATTTATATTTCACTATTTATCACATGTAAATAAGGCTGTGCTTCTTGAAGTTATTCTGCATAGAGATTTGCCCCCACAGAACTTCTTGCAAGATCAGAAGTAGGTACAGATGAGCTTACTAAAGTCAGCAGTTATACTAGTGGAGATGTTACCCTGGGGTGTTCCCTGCAGAACGAAGGGTTGCTGTTACGTTTCTTTTAAAATGAAAAAACCCATTGTAAATACCCCCTCATGTTTTATGATAAACTTTCCTCTTTCTGGGCAATTTTTCCTTCCTGTACCCTCCAGCTTGTAGTTGCATGTTGCACTGGAAAAAAAGAATTGTTAAACACAACGACGCAGAAAGCCCCTTCTATGTTTCAGCTCATATAGAAGTTTTACGGCTAGAAAACAATTGTGACAGTAAAGGCAAAGTAAGAGGCAATTTAAGGATCAATCATTTGATCAAAAGCTTGTTGTCTTCCTCTTGTTCAGTAACAGGTAATGCAGCTTCTTACTCATACATCCATTTACATATGGACACTTTAAATCTGATATTGGTATTTTTAACTATTTGCAGGTATTGAGAGTGATGAAGAAATCAGGCACTTGGATGAGGAAATAAAAGAACTGAATGAATCCAATCTTAAAATTGAAGCTGACATGATGAAACTTCAAACCCAGGTATGACATCGACGTGGAAGTTTTACCTTTTCTTATGCTGTGTTTAAACACAATAAATAAATTAAATGTTATGTAAATGCTATGTTTAAACACAGTTAGTCTCCTGTGCACTTGTTTTCCCATCACTCGGTGGCACTTAAAAGTACCAAAATCCTACATGCTTTTTTGTCAAGTCTTTATTTGTTTGTTTTCTGTAAATAAGCAGCAGATTCCTGGGTATTGTCTTAAAGATCTGGTGAATGACAAATTCAGGGCAGTTTGGAGCTAAACTTGGCAAGCAGAAAAACCATATTTACCAAATAAAACATTCATTTTCCTTTGTTGACCAAACCTCTGTTGACCAAACCTTGCAGTATCCCATGACTGCGGTTTTTAGGGAGGATATTACCTCTTACCACACACAGCGAGTTGGCTTTGTTCTTATGTGTACCTAAGAAAATCTCCTTAGTTCAGTTCGCCCACTGTCAGTTATTCAAATAGTTTGAATTTTGCCTCCAGGCAACACCTGGTGAAGAATGGATGCCTTTTGCTAATTTGTGTAGCAGATGAGTTTGACGGGAGCTATGGAAAAGAGTCATTCTCTTTCATTCTTTTGTATACTGGAGAGGTTAAATTGGCTTTAAGGCGCTGATAGTGGTTCTATGGAGCGAGCTGAATACGTTCATCGCTACAGAGACTCCTATATGCACCTGGGAGTTCACCTGGGCAGACTAGGTAAAAGCAAGAGCAGAAGTTTGCTCTTATTTTAGGAATAAGAGTTTAAGAAAAAAGTTCCTAAATGAGATCTGGGAACTGAATATAAGTCTAAACTGATCTAAAACAAACTGAGTGTAACCATACCCCTCTGTATTTGTACCACACTGGAATGTATAGTGTTGATTCATGCTGGTTTTGTAATAACCACCGCGTGTATGGTCTAAATAAGGGTGAAGTTTATGCCACCTATGCTGGATCTAAATGATCCTGCTTCACACTGCAAAGGTTGTGGGGATATCCATCCCAAATTGCACTGCAGTGAGGGGCAGGGGGGTGTTCAGTGTCTCAGGACATTTATTTCAGTTCTCTCTGGTGATCACTGCACTGTTTGCACAGGTATTGCCCGATTTATGCAGTCAGATTTCTTCTCCTCGGACTTGCTCCCTGGTGAAGGCAGTCTGACCAGCAAAGCCTGAACTGAACTACAGCTGAAGCAGCACATGGCAGTCCCCTACATGGCTTGCTCTATCTCCTTTTAATCTAGCCTGGCCAGGTGTTAGGCTGCTGCGAGCATGCTCCGGAGGAGAGGTTGTAGTGAATCACAGGCAGGCAAAAAGGGGTTCCTCCCCCTGGGGACAGTTTTGATGTGTGACGGTGTGTGAGGAAGGGAAGTAAAGTGGCCACAGCAAGAGACATTTAAGTAATGGAGAGGTGTGCATCCTAACGAGGAGAGGGTAGGCAGAACAGCCGTGGACGTGACTCCATCACTCTGTGCCTTGCAGAGCCATGGCCAGGCACAGGGGTGGCAGCCCTTGGTTCTGCCTTGCCCCGCTGCCCGCTGTGGAGCGAGGAGCTGGGCAGCGGGGAACCAGGCCCTGCCATTGCTGCCTTTGGTTTTTCAGCACTGCTTTTGACATATAAGCCTTCAGAGCTGAGTATATTCCCATCACTCTCACGCTAAAAAGATACCATTTTGCTACCTCGGATGCTTTTTCCTGCTCTTTCCAAACCCCTCATTTCCATTCTGTTGGTCGGAGATCATCTTTGAGATGATTGTTGTGCGCTCAACCACTCAGTTTCCTTTCCACTCTATTTTTCTCTTATTGTTTCCAGCGCCAGCCCTGTCGCTAATCCCAGCCAGCCCACAGCTCTACCCTCCACCCAGGAGCGGGGCAGGAAAGTAGCACAACAGCTAATACCCGTGCCCTTGCTATTGTGGTCAATCAGCAGGAATGCTGTAAGAGCAGGACAGCAATGTAAACATCAGCCTCCTTTCTCCTTCCCTCCACCAGCCCTGCGGCCACAGTCTCCATCCCAGCTCCACACTGACCTTCCCCCCTGAGCTCAATTCCCTCCTCCCGCTGCGGGGCACCCTCCAGTGTCTCGCTGCCACAAGGTTTCTCCGTGAACCAGCAGAAAAGTCCATCAGTTCAGAGTGAATACAACCTCTTCCTTGCTCTGAATATTCTGTGGAGAAGTTATGTCTATCCTAAAAAACCCATACCTGAGTTTCAGATTCATCGTGGCCCCTCTCATAATCACGACTGCCATTTTGGGTTCAAACTGCAGTTGCAACGCTGCCAAGGGTCTTTCTGTGTGTTTGTGCCTGCCTGTGTCTTTTAGATCACATCTATGGAGAGCAATTTGAAAACAATAGAAGAAGAGAACAAACTCATAGAGCAGAACAACGAGAGCCTGTTGAAGGAGTTAGCTGGCTTAAGCCAAGCCCTCATCTCCAGCCTCGCTGACATTCAGCTTCCACAGATGGTAAGACCACAGCCGGCAGCTTCGCACCTTCTTTGAGACTGTTTTACCAGTACTTGAAGGAGATGAGCAAGCTCAGGGACCAGCAGGAGCACTGGAGCTGCATTAGCAGAGAGCTCTTTTAGCCTAATTTACTTTGCAGAGATGCTGGATCATGAAATCTGTGTGATAGCAGGCGCAGTTGCTTCCAGGACTGAGCCAGCCCTGGTATCTCCGCGCTATACCGCACTGTGCAGGACAGGCCTTTCCCTCGTCCCTCCCTATCTGAATGTCCACCCTGCACAAAGAGTGAAAACTTCACATCAAGAATCCTTATTTACTCTGCTCCTAGGTCAAAACTTTAACCTGTTTCATACAGGCGATTTTTCTGGAGCCAATAAAACTCTACCTTCTTGAAAAACTCCACGTCCTTGATGTCTTACTTGCAAACGCAGGCCAAATCCACAAAGGTGCTTGGGTCTCCAGGGTTACAGTCCCCTTTCCCAGTCTCAAGAGTGCCGCTGGGAGATTAGGTGAGGACAGTTACGGGGACGTCAGCCACAATCCCAGAGCCAAACAGGCCACAATAAAAAAGCAAGTTACACTGACGATAATATCCCCAACCCCTTTTCTTGCTTGGAGAGTGTGTGGTTCCCCCAGCGCATGCAACTCCCTTCATTTCTACAACCCCTCCGTTAATTTGGATGGCTGCCCTGTTTACGACTTCTCCCCAGTTGCCATATCGCTGCTTTTCCATGCTTTGGGGCTGGGTGTTTGGGGGTTTTTTTGGCCTTAATTTTCTCTCCTACAATTATAATCTGTTTTGTCTTCATTTAGGGGCCAATCAGTGAGCAGAATTTCGAAGCATATGTAAATACACTCACAGACATGTACAGCAATCTGGAACGGGACTATTCCCCCGAATGCAAAGCTCTGCTGGAAAGTATCAAACAGGCAGTGAAGGGCATCCATGTGTAGGATGTGAAAGCTGCTGGGCAACAGAAATTACTTAACAGCAGTAAACTCCAGATGGATCTGTTAGGAGTTCATGTACTGCTAAGGGGTGTAGGTTGCCATGCTGCATTTACAATTGCAACATTGCACTAATTTTTTCCCAGCTGACACAAAAAATAGAATAAAAACACAACAGACTATTTGTATTAACAGCAATGCACTCTGTTAGTATATTGTATTTATTTCAGTACAATTCCTTTTTTTTTCTTCTTTTGCACTCAGTTTTTGTAAAGTGAATGTAAAAAGTGTGTGCGACTATTTTTTATATTTTTTATTTATTTCTAATCAAAGAGTTGTTTTTTTTATCTTTTAACAACATTTTTGCAGCCTGCCATATTTTTACAAATGTGTTTATTAATTTATTTTCCAATGGGATTTTAAATAGACTGAAAAGTTATACTGTAAATTAAATAACTTGCTGGGTTTGTACAGGAAGAAAAAAAAAAACCTATGAAAGTAACAAATGACTGAACCGTGGTTCTAGTTTTATTTTCCTCACATCCTGCTTTTTTATAATGGCTTTGTATCAGAAATGGGTTTGCGGTAACATGAGATGTGAAGATGCATGGAATGAGAAGATAAATGGTGCCCACTAGCGGGGAACTTGGGCTCTTAAAAGCACAGTATGCTGGAAAACAGTGTGTTAAAGAATACGTTAGCAATAATGAAATATAGCAATCAGCAAAGCACTTGACTTGGCTGTGTGATTTAGCCTATGCGAATGATGATTTAAAATGTTTCAAGAGAACTTCAGATTTATTTTACCACTGCAGTTTTTTTCAGACTTAGCTCATGGAGGGAAATGACAATTATCTCTAAACAAGAAGGGTAATGTGATAGGACTGGTACTTTTTTAGTACGAGACGTTGAGGTTTTAACCAAGTGACCGGTATTGCTATGGATTTGGATTTGAAAAACGCAAACACATCCCAAGCTGAAGGCTTTGTACATAATGAATCGAACACATCTCCCCTGAAATGGCATTTAATACTGGTTTGAACTTAACGGCAGCTGAGAAGGCAGCGGTCTGGAGAGGAACAATACCACTCCAGCGCAACGGTGGTTGCTTTTCTCTTTGAACGCACGGTAGCAACACCGTGACTGGTTTCTCCCATCCTTATTCACTAAGACTAGGTTGATACTGAATTTGTTACCAGTCTTTCGGTAGGGTACCAAGTGCTACAGAGCATACAGACAGACGGAGGTGCGGACAGACGAGCGCTCGCGCGGAGGTGCTGGCGTGCGCCTCGGTATCTGGTTAGCCTGGGTGCGGAACTTCTGAATCCGTCAGAAAGTAGCGGTTGCTATAACAGAGGCAATGTCTATTTCAGGGATTGTAAGTAATTAAGCATTGTTTCAAAAGTTTTTTTTATATTTATTTTTTTTAAGAAAAAGGTATAAACAACCAGCTAAACTGCCTTTTTTGTATGCACACACACCTCATGTGCATATGTGCCTCAGTGTAAATGTATACATGGATCTAGCGTGTGTTTAATTTTTCCGTGTTATAATGAAAGTGTTTATTTTTATTAGCCTCATTTATATTTAGATTGAATATGATGGCATTCACAGGCTTGACATATACAATTATATTATTACTGTTCCTGCACAAAAGTACTATTCAAAAGTGATTCAACTCTCATGCACTGTGGTCACTGTTCTGCATTAGGTGGGGCTTGCTTTTTGTTTGAGGGTTGACTCAACTCTCTGATCTTAGTTTAGACAGGGGAAAATGTATGTTCTTAGGAGCTGTGTTTATTTTTAAATCGATTTTTCAAAAGCTACCATATGTGCTGTCTAATATAAATAGGAGGACACCAAACAAAAATTTGCTATTAAAGTTATTGTTCTTGCTAAAAAAACAAAAAGTGAACATTTGTTATACTTGTTAAATGCATACAAAATGAGTTCACTCATTACAAAGACTAAAATTTAATTTACTAAATATTTTAACAAATTTGTTATATATTTTATTTAAGTAAAAAAAATCTCTTACTGACCTATGTATTTATTATTATGATTTACTATGGCTTCAGGTTAATTTATCTGTGTTTGGTTGTTTGCTCAGGATGTTCTGTGAAGTATGTTTGTATTTATTTGCCTCCCTTGTACTTGATGTGTTTTGTAATGTGCACTGATTTTTTTCCCTTTTTTTTTTTTTTGTGTTTAAATGCATTGATGAGCTATACTGTAAATTAGACCTTTTGTAAAAAGCAATGATGTATGCATTTTTTAATTTGGAGTAGTTTGTATACTGTTTCTTCATACAATTAATATTTCTTACATCAAAACAACAAAATTGTGTTCTGTGCTGTACATTTGGTGTATGGTAGGAAATAAAATTGATAATGAAACATTGCAGCAAGTTTGTTGGGTTTTTTAGCCTCTAGATGCCAACTTGTATTACACTTTCTTAACTGCACCTGGCACTATACAATGTGTCAGATGTTTTACTTGCTTTGTGTACAAAATGTGTCATCCCTGTAAGTAAATTTCTGGTATAAATAATTTAATTAGTGTTTTACTTTGTCAATTTGAAATAAGGAGGAGAAAAATGGAACTGCTGAAGAGCTCCTTTTCACTTCTGAAGGGAAAAAAAAATCAAGAAAATGATCACTGCATTATTTAATGCATTCTTTTCTTGGCAGTTGTAGACTTCATTTATACTGATAAAGCACAGGATTTGTGCTGACCTTTAACAGCTGCTAAATGATGTTTAAACATAAAAGCCATTGTAAAGTTTCCAGCAGTTCGGAACCGCCCACTGTTCCAGTGCAGTTTTCTGCTGAGATTTGCAGTGCTTAGACATTGCACAAATAAAAATCTGCTGGTTTTAGAAAGACAATATTTCCAGTATCTAATGCACTTTCTTTTTTCACTGCTCGTTGCAGCGAAAACAGGCCAGTTTTATTTAGGATGCATGCTAATGGCTTCGGGAGCATTTCTTGTCTCAGATTCCGACTTCCCACGGATAGACCAAGAATAAATTTCATTTAGAAAATAAAGTAAATTTAAAGCCCATAAAATAGGTGGTAATTATTTATTTGAATAGACATAGTTAGATAACCAAAATGGACTCTGACACTAGAAAAACTGACATGTCCTGCATTTAAATAGAGCAGAGGTTCAAAATTCGGATCATGACATGAATCCTGGATACTCACAAATCTTGCTGAGTTTGGAGCTGTAGAGTCAGCAAAGAACTGGGATGGAGACAGACCTGTCCTGGCAAGCTCTGCTCCGCTGGGGTTCAGAGTTTTCTTTGCTCTAGGACACTTATCCAAGGACAGGATGAACTGGTTCTTAAGCAATTAATAATTACTTAAGTAATATTTCTTAATATTTCTTAATAGAATATAAAATAATATTTTTTCAGGGTCCTTTAAAATTGCTGTTTAACTTTAGCTGTAGACCTTCAGGTCAGCAGGTGCTAATGGGATAGTCTCTTCTCGCACATCACAGGTGAAGCAGAAATAGGTCTCCCTTAGCAATATGCAGTAATGCTAAACAGATAAAGACTGAGGCCAACATTTTGATTTTGTCTGAGTGCCTAAATTCAAATTACAAATTTAGAAGGCCTTATTGTCAGACAGGCAGCTCCTCACAGCTCATTTTTTAAAGATCTATACTAATTCTGATTATCTGTTGTTTGTAAGATCGGGGGAGGGCAGTGGTATGAGGATCTTAGGCTCTACATACACCTAAGAAAACAATGCTGTATTCTCAAATGTTTCCAGCAATCTGAGACAGGGACTGTGAGCAAAGAAACACTTTTCCTAGTGGTTTTGGATAGGAAATATGATATCCACAGTTAATTGATTAAATTATTATTACCTAAAGACTGTTCCTGCATTCATCTTTTAACAACTTGCTCTGATAATTTATTTCAGTTTATTTCAGTGTTGAAATGATGGTCTTTCTCCATTAAAGAAGAATAATGTAAACAGTTAAGCCATATTCATTACTGAACTAACATAAGCCATGGGGGGGGGGGGGAGGGGGGAAAAAAACAACAAAAAGTCTTGTGCTTGAAATAACCTTTCAAACCATTTCCATCTTCTGAATTTTCCATTTTTAATAATTGTTCTGTATCTATGCTTATAGAAAGGGGAAAAGTGCTTAATTCAATAAAAATATATAAATTCCATTGATTGTATTGACTTGAATGGAATTGAAGCTTTAAATATCAAAGAGAAGGAAGGGCATCAAGAACAGTGAACATTTGCTGTCCTATCGGCTCAGGAAGTCTATCCTGTCTCTTAACTAATCGTGATGAAGGTTTTTGAGTCTATGGTGTAGAAAACAGATTCTGTTTTCCACTGCAATCTTATTTCTGTTTACTAATTAAGCACCTCTTCTTTCCTGCTGGCTTAGGGTATCTAATTATGTCACAGCTTTTCCACTCATAGCCCCTTCACCCTACTCATATTGTACTTTTTTTTTCTTTTTTTTTTTTTTTTTAATAAGTCACAGGATTTCTTGATGGGAATTAGTTATCATGCAATGATGCAGAGTTGTGACAGAAGTCATCCCCTTCGTTTCCTCCCGTGTTCCTTCAGTGCTATGTGTTCTACCTGTCTTGGCATTTCTGCTATGCTTAAAGTTTCTTTATGATTTATGCAGCTGTATAAGTTGGATGCTGCTAGGAGATTTGCACCAAAGTCCTTTGTGCATCTCGCTCAGGATACTGTGGGCTGATAGAGCTCCATTTAGCTTTTGTGTAATGTAGGACAGTGACCTAGTTTCAGTACCTTTCGATATCTCATTCTGGCTTGGTTTTCTTCTGTCTCTTTTGCTCTAGTAAGTCTTAGACAGCCAAGCTTACGCATAATTTCATCAGGGATTAGTCTGATTTCCTGTCTGACTTCATGGTACAAATTGCTTCAACTGCATTTCATTCTCAACGAATGTTCCCAGGGACATTGTCCAAGTAAATCTCAGGACTTTTCAGTTACGTGATAACAATTACTATTTAGGTTGCTGGTATCTGCTCCTAAAACTGTTACTGCACAAGATTTTTCCAAACCAGCTTTTGATCCCCAGCACCAGATTTTGGTGCTCAGCTTCACATCCCTTGAAGGGGCCTCATTTTTAGAAGCTAAATGCACAGCTATTTTTGCCAAGCAGGGCCTTTTCAAAATTCCCTTCTCGGGCAAATCCAAATGACTAGCTACTAAGTTTTCATATTTTTATTTCATAGAATTGTTATATATGTCTTGTTAACACCTATTTGCATGTACAGTGCACCATAAAATTCCAGGTGGGTACTTGCACCCATCCCAGGCACTGAAGAATAAAATATCATTGGTGTTACCCCAAGCCTAATTCTGACCCTAAGCAAACTCCTCTTTTACTGTCTGTGCACACCTTTTTTACGGTTCTGACGGAAAATAAAACAAGTAGAAAAAACAAAGGACTGAACCTCATTCTTTATTTAACTGAAGATATCATCCATCCAAAGAGCTCCCTGTCATTGCTGCTGAAGCTGGAGCTGGGGCTTAAAGTATCTGGCCTGCAATCTTCTTTAATTACAGTCATATGTACCATCTCATGTGCACCCCCTGCTTACTTCTGACATAATAAGCAAAATCTGGATTAGGAGCTAGGTTCTACGCTGATTTCAAATTTATTGGGATGAAATTCATTTGATCCTTTAGAAGCAGGATGAGCTTAGTTCCCTTGGGAGGGAATTGCCTAGAACTGGGAGACAAAGTCAGTTTCTTTAATCCTGGTGCCTGGTCAAAAAGATTTTAGGGAAGGAATGAAGGTTTTAAAAATCTCATAAGCACCTACCGGGAAACTGTGTGTAAATCGAATTCCTTCAGAGAAAAATGCAGTGCCATCTCCATAGACTGAAGAGCTGAGCTCTTTGCACAGACACGTGTGGCAGAGGCACCGCATGTAGAGCAGCGGTGCTGAAGGCTGTGAGGGGACGTCTTGTGTTTCCCAGCTGGCAGGAGTCAAAATGGCACCTCAGGAAACCCAGCCCTGGTCAGCCTTTTGGGTAACACTGGGCAAGACACTTGATTCTAGCTCTGTTTTCACATCCGTGAAACAAGACGATTCTGAAGTGTATTAGGAATGAGCAATGCCAGTCTTATATAGGAGCATGCAGTACATGCATGCGTTTACAGTGAGGGAGAAAGATCCAGACCACATGTGTTAAGAGCATATAGTAGCTATTATTATATGACTAGCAGTATACTAGCAATTTCACAATAGTAATTGCTGTGTTTGATGAGAGATATCTGCAATACCGCACTATATATTAAATGCCTTGATGGCAGTCATTATAACTCTGATGCAATCACTTCATCCCCTGTGTTTTAGAGGTGCTGCATGGTACCAGCTGAGGCGTTCGGATCTGCTGCCCTGGTTTAGTTCCTCTGCCTGCCAGAACTGGCTCTGCTCTGTACGCCACAGGTTCACTAGAAATCCCCACATTTCCTATTTCAAACACTATCAGTTCTTACACACAGCCCATCATCTCGATTTAGCTCTTTTTTTTTTTCCCTTCCTAAGGCATTATTACAGTCCTCATTTTATTCCTATGTTTCTTACACTGTTTCCCTTCAAGATATCTTGCACTCAGTCCTGCTGGTCAGTCTGAAACTAAATTTTCAAAATGCAGAAGCTAAATTTCAAAAAAGAAGCAAAGGCTATAAAAGCAGAAGCATTTTTATTGAGATAATGGAGCTCCTACAGATTTTCTGAAAAATCAGCTGATTGCTATGAGAGCAAAATTATGATTCACCGTAAGACGGAAGAGGAGGGAGGCTCAGCTGCCACAGATTCTGTTTGGCAAGCGCCAGCTCCTGATCAGCACGATGTACAACCCAGACTAGCAGCAAGAGTTAGTGCAAGGTTGGCCAGAGAACTGCACTCTTGTGCCTGGTGCAGTGTCAAGGGATGTAAACGGTACAAGTCTTATGCGCAAGTATAAATATTTGAGCAAGAAAGCAGGTAGGCAAGCAGTGACTGTAGCTCCTGTATTTATAGTGACAGTGATGGGGTCAGGGGCACAGGGCAGAAGTCCACAGGAGTCCATCGGGTGCCAGGCTGCATCAGCTCCCACCCAGTGCAGAACTGGTCCATTTTCCAAATGTGGGTCTTTTCATGTTTTGCCAAACTAAATAGCTTCTCCAGCTTGCTATGGTGTCATCATGAATAGTGTTACTAACCCTGCTTCCTAGGGAAACGCACACTACATCTGGGCTCTGACTCACCCCGAGATGGGTTTATGTCTGGAAGAATGAAGGTGAATATTTCTCACAGCACCCGCTGGGCAGGCAAAGTCTTGCTGCGGAAACTCCCCAGCAGTGCAAAACTCCAACCGCCAGCGCGTCTGCTTTCGCAGGCTGAGATTTTGTGGGGGTGGCTGGCGGCGGGGGAGGAACCAAGGTGCTTGCTGCGTGCCTTTTCTCCTCAGCCTTTTAGCACCTCCCCGGGTGCTGCAGTCCCTAGCCAGGTATCGGCCGCCCAGCTGCGCTTCCCCCTCTTCCCCCCTCCCCATCCAGGCCAGGCTGGAGGCAACCCCTTTTTTTTTTCCTGCAAGAGGCTTAAATCTCGTTTCACCATCTTGGGAGCATAGCGTGACTGCAGCCATCGCTGGCTGGGCCTGGCTGCCGCCGTTCATGATGCCCTTTTTATTACCAGATTAGAGGACATTGTCGCGATGTGTATGAGGCCTTTCAGATAAGGCGCTGTACAAGTTCCAGCAGGTTCCAAATACAACAGTGCGGCTTTCGCATCCAGCCTACGGGATCAGAGTTTATTTCCCCAATGCAGACAGCTTTGCACTGCCTTCCTGTTAATTAAAGTATTGATTACAATACCGCACTGTTTACATGCAAGATTTTGCATGGTCTTGGCCATTCACATGCAAATGATCTTGTAAGCCTTTCTGTGCCCTAAAATCTGCTGATGTCAGTCTTCCAATTCTAACTCCACGTTGTAGGACATGTGGCTTTCTATAGCTTAGCTTTGATGCCCCCAAGTCATATTATCTCAATTCTGAGGTTCATTATGATAAATCTTTCACTGGTTTTAAATCAAAAACTTTAATTGTACCGTACTTATTCAGCTTAGGTTTTGGCTCCTGAAGGCAGCAGTTTTAATTGCATCATTTGTATAGTGGCCCAATATGTTTTGGTGTGAAAAGTGCATTATCACGTTTAATTTTGCATTATTTTTCCCATATGTTTTAGTTACACTAAAACTTCAGATGGGAAGTGATGAGGCTTTCCCACTGCTCTCTCATTCTCTCTTCAGGGTTTTTTAATGAGCTAAGACCACACTATTTTCTTTTGTTCTCATCAGTTGAGGTTTTAGGGAGCTGTTTATTTGTAGGGTAATTCTTGTATTTATGTAGAGCAAGGCATTAGACATTTTTATCCTCTACTTATTAACAAGCCAGATGGTACCGGCTGCTACCCACACAATTCCAATTATCAGATGGCAAACTGAAATATACGTGGGGCAAATGAGAAGATGTACATTAAAGAAGCATCACAGAGAATTGGCTTCTTGGAGATGTTGATTCACAAAGAGGTACTAGCAATTAGGGTGTGACAGCCTGCTGCTGAACGTACAGCGTTGGCCTGGGGACACAAGCGTTCAGCCTCCAAAATTTTAATACTACCTCTCTCTTTCCCCTGTGGAATGAATACTTATCTTTGAAATCTGATTCAAGTCTTTCATCCTTTAGATTTCTTGTCCACTTCAGAGTAAGATGCAATATTGAAGCCAGTCAGTAGTTAAGGTATCCCAGAAAGATGCAGAAGAGCTGAAAATTAACATGAAGTTTGTGCATCACCTCTTCTAATACACCCGCATGCACTTCCGTGCACGCACCCCAGTAACACAGGAACAGCTCTAACACTGAAATGTAGGATCCAGCAAAGTATTGCTATTCCAGGTCTCAAACTGACCTAGAAATTACAACTTACACATGGATTTGTGCTTAAGGGCAGCTTTCAACTTCAGGTTAAATATAAGGAGGTCTGGTCACGCTTATTATGGTTGGCTTCATGGTCTTTTAAAAACAACTTTTGTAAATTCAAGGCAGCTTTACTTCAGGTTTAAATATAAGGAGGTCTGGTCACGCTTATTATGGTTGGCTTCATGGTCTTTTAAAAACAACTTTTGTAAATTCAGAACCTAGACCCAATCCTTACTTAGGGTGAATCCCTACATCAATGATACATGCTAATAATAAAGAATGAGTGGTTTAATGGAAGGTTTTAGAATGCTTTTGGTTTTTTTCTGCCCAGAAGACAACCTCTACAGGTAATGTTTTTGAGTGAAAACTTTGCTCTCATGCTTCCTTTATTTTGACATAGAAATTGTAAACACGAGTTGGCTGGGAAGATGGTGAATTATGCAGGAAACTTTTTGTGTGACATTTCTATTCCTTTTTCTTTCTGTCTCAAGCTGAAAGCACTAACCCAAATCAAACTGTGGAGAAATTGATGTCCTCAGGACAGATCAGCTAAAGTAAAAAGTCATTTAAGCTAAAGTAATGGCTTTCTAAAGTCCTTCCATTGTTCATATGGGCTACTAGGAGGTTAATCATCTATGTGAGTGGATTTTGAAAAAGTTGGAATGTGAATCATTTCAGATTGTCTCCAGTTTCTGTTTATAGTATCCAATCAAGAGAACACCTTCTCTTTCAACAGCTGCTCTCATGACGCCAGGGAAAAGGTACTCTCTTTGCAGCTGTTCCTGGCTCTAACTCTTATAACCCACAGATCTTGGGGAAGTCTCTTAACAGGATGAGTCTGAAAAACAAATCTGCATGGTTTAAACATCATTTACACCTCAAACAGTTTACAATGTGCAAATGGTGCATGTGCAAATTCTCACGTCTGTTTATGGAGAAGTGAGAGATTTGTGCAGGCATTTGTCTGCCATTTGTTTACACAAGTGCATGAATCTGCAAGTATGAAGAAGTTGGTGCTTCTTCTGTCTCACCTTCCGTCTGTGAAATGGGGGCACTAATAATGTTCCTTTCATCTCGCTGTTAGCAGTAGACTTGAGCAAGACCTGCAGTGGTCTCTAGGAGGCTCTCAATGAGATCCCAAGTGTAAATCAGTGATACAGCCATTCACAAAGTCTTGGGGAGTTCAGACAGAGCTTTTGTACCTGGCTTATCAGCTACAAAAAAACCCCACCAACATTGTCCATGCTTGTTCAATAAATGCTCATTCCAGTGAAAGCAGCCCATTGCCTACTTTGTGTTACTGATGTTCCTCAAAAAGGTGAGGCAAAGTAGAGAGATTCAAAATAAGCATTTCCTTGAAGCTCCAAGGTGCAACTGCTAGTCTCTCCCAGTCTACACAATTGTCATGGGGATTCACTTTTTTGCTTCAGTTCTTTAAAATCCGCAAGGCCAAAGTTTGATTTGATTTGGTTTGGTTTGGTTTCTCAAAATAAGAAAGCCAACACTGGATCAGATGTTTGAAGATCACTGACATCCAAATTATTGTCAGGCCTGGATTGCAAAGGATTCAATAGCTGAACATCTGTGTACTCGCTCACATAGAGTTGCTGTTTCACTCACAAGCAGCTGTGGAGTAGACAGGCAAAATTCTCTACATGGTGATAATTACAGTGTGCATTACAAAGGAGGGATAGTCATAAGAGCATGCAATCAGTTTGGGGTTTTTTAACTTTGGAACAGGGCAACCCTGCTGGAACCAAGGCTAATATACATAAAATAGGTTTCTCAGCCAAAATAGAGGGACATTTAGTCAGATCTGAACAAGATTAGGAAATTCACTTACTGAGCAGGAAACTTTTTCTAAGGTCAATTCTTCCAGTCTGTTTTGCTTCTATAGAAGCAATGGTTAAGAACTACCCCAGGCACCCAAACTCTTCCAGAGACTGAAATATGATTGATTCTCCATGGATTTGCAATTTGCTTTATTATGCTTTTATTGCTCATTACACGCGCCTGCCTGCTCTATCTTAGGCAGTGGCATTAGCCATTATATTATCATTACTTACCACCAGGTTAGTGGTGACAGCTGAGTATCCTTATCAGAGCTCATGATTTTTTCATCTCTTATCTTATGCTCTTTCAGTCTCTTGGTCACATCTTTATATGAACACTATTGTAGCCAGGGGAAAAAAAAAAAAAAAGGGCAAAAAAAAAGCTTACAATGAAATCTTTCTCTCACCCAAGGCAAGCAGCTATGCACCGCAGAAAGCCTATGAAGTAGAGCTTAAATGAGATAAAATGGGATTTAATTAATGCATAAGCCTTGTGTGCTTGTACAGTACTGCCTTTTCCTTACATTCTGGATCTATGAGCTCAACTTTCTTCTTCATTGCTAGGAGCTCAAAGGCATTCAAGTATGAAACAGTACCTTCCTTGGGTTAATTCTGACACTTTGAATTTGTTGTTTCAAGGTTAACATGTGAATATGAGTGTGCTAGTGTGACATTTTGGGGATCACTGTCCACGCAGCCAGAGAGCACAGTCTCACCCTAGGTAAACAGAACAGCCTGGACTATGGCAGGAGTTAATATATCATAAAACATAAGAATTATGCCAAAGTACAAGAAGATTAAACTATGTCAGGAGTTCAAATCCTGTATCTTTTTGTAAAGTAGCTGTATTTTATTATCACAGGGGTTTCTGGTACAGTAATGACTACGCAGCAAATTCCTTTTCTAAGCAGTAGTTTGGTTCATGTGTTTACATGACATTTGTGGTGAAGAGAATAGAAATCAAGTTACTAGTGTTTTTTTACCAACAGCAAGTCTTGATTTTGCACCTGAAATATTCAGTATCTGTATTTTATTCATTATCTAGACAGGTTCCAAAATTTCACAAATTTTTCTCTGAGGGAAGATACTAGGCACAGCAAGATTTGTGAGGAAAAAAAATGATAGGTCACTCTATAAAAGCAAACCAGCTGTCAAGGTTTTGCTTGTTCCCTTAATAGGTAGCTGTGGAAAAGCATTGTTTGGATAGAATGATTGCAAATCTGGGATTGTGGCATTATGCAATGTGCACAGGAGGAAAATAAGGAAATTGAAGGTTTAATTTAAAGGAAAAAAAATAATTTAAAGGAAAACCCATTGGAGAGGAAGAGAGAGCTGAAGAGTGGTAATAGGAGCCCTGCTCCTGCCTGCAGTCAGGGACAGGTAGAAGACGCAGGCTGGGCACGGACTAAGGCGAACTGGTCCTTGCTGAGCCTCAATATAACTTTCTGACATACCTGGCACAAAGATGCATGAGCAGCAGGCACCTACCGATGACGCTGGGTGCTTAAAGCACAGGATGTCAGGCATCGATGGCGTTGTGGGACCCCCACCGGGAAAAGCCTGGGGTGGGTGCAGGCAGCTTCTGTCTCCCAGGAGAGGCAGGCTGGGTTTGCTGGCACAGGGACAGATCTGCAGTGCCCAGGTTTGGCCTGGATGGCAACCCCCTCGCTTATAGCCTGCAGAGAAGCTTTGGTCCATCGTTGCCCGTGCACACGGATGCGTCCTTGAGCAGCACTAAAGACTCTTACGGCAGCAGTCCCCAGGGCTCCAGGGGGCTTGTAGCAATTTACACTAGCTGGGATTCATCCCCTTGTATTTTAAATCCCGCAACAGAGAACAAAAATTTGGCAAGATGCTTAAACATGTTAGTGTGAGTTGAACACAGTTGTTCTGCTGACCTTAATGGCGCTATTCACACGCTTGCAGCAAGGCGTGCGCTGAAGTACGTTGCTGAATCAGCTCTTATGCGTGTACTAAAATATAACAGTGATTTCTGCAATCAAGGCCAGTGCCAAGCTCTGGTACATCCCTGCCTGGAGTCAAGATATTAGACCATTGCTGCTGTGTGTAGTAGCTGGCATTGCAGCTCCTCTTCCCAGGCCTGATGAAGATGAGCAGGAAGCATCCACACAAATTGGCTCATGCCACTTCTTTAATAATTCATGTATTTTTGCTCTCTTCTATAGTTAATGAACCTCCCCCACTCTCACCCTCATTCTCTCTCCGTCTCCCATTCAGTCAGTTTGTTGTGGTTTCATGTATCTAATCCATCTGTCACTCGATTATAGCTATCGAGCACCTGTTATGGATTTCTAGAGTTTCATTCAAGCTGTTGACAAGTTATTCACAAATTGGCCCTTGTCACACTGTCATCGTGTGGAGTGCACTTTAGTGAATTCTTTTGGGTACACAAAATAATGAACAGAAGACAGCAAGGCTTGTGAATTAAGCAGTTTCATGTCCCCAATATTTAAAGAACCGTTAACAGATTGGAAGTTTCTTGATGGTGATATATTTTTCAAGGCTTTTTCTTAAAATATTTTGTCTTCTCCGTCCAGACTCTTTTGCATGAATAATCACAACACAACTTGCTTGAGTTGTCAGGGCAAGCTATGTTGACAATGACGCCTTATTTTATACAGCCTATGTTGCAGCTGTGACAAGTTGATCGTTGCTTCCTCTGCACAATCTTCCTTGCCTGTGCTGCTTTGGTACTAGCAGGGAAAGCAGAGGGCTGGCTGGCTGGCTGTCCCTCATTAGATGCAAAACTCTTCTCCTCATGTGGTTATTTGTTTTATTCTGCTCTGGAGGACACCAGGCAGAAATCGGGTATTGGAGGCAACAAAGGTAACTATCCAAGAGTGAAGCATCTCCTGAACAAAGCCTTAAGAAAAGTTAAGGTTAAAAGCAGGTTCAGCTATGTCTTGAAAAATTCTCACTTTCCTAACAAAATTTCAAAAGTCTCAGTACCAGAAGGTCTAGAAATAAAGTTTTTCACCCAGTTTTTACTTCTGCTTCTGTACAGTTGTTGCTTACTCCTTATTCCTTAGACTTTTGTCCTGCACTGCTCATGTACCTCTTAGCTTCTGTCTGTGCTCTGCTGTCATTCCTCAAATGCTCTTGACATTCTAAACAGTTTTTGAGTGCGTAGTAAGGACCCTGAAAGTAATGTGGTACCAGGATAACATAAGCTAAAAGAGAATTCTAAAATATTCTCACAGTGCAGTGTGTTGGTGGTGTAGAAGAATGCATTTGCAAATAAAGGCAGAATGATTGATCTGTTTGCAGCTATGAAATGAGTTATTTATGTGCAACTTGGCTTGAAACAAGTAAATGTAGTGCATGCATATCCGTATATTTAAATCTATTTTGCATCAATAAACATATGTACACTTTTCTAGGGAAGTCTACAAATCCTTTGAGTAAGATTCCAGGGCTTCAGTGTTTCGATCTTTGAAGAGGGTTGGTTTTTTTTTTCAAATTCAAAATGACAGAAACTAAAGTTTAGCAATTGCCTTGTCCAGATGGAGTGCTAATATAGCACTAGAAAATTATTTGGCAATTGCAAAGGGGCTAAATTACTTCTGATCACTTATTAATTTCTTACTGCTTAAGGGTTTGATGTTGTAAGATACATTTTCCTTTGTGGCTTCACAGGGAGAAATCCAGCTGATCTGATCATTGCTCTGATAAACCAATAGGTGGCAGGACTTCAAAGCAAACTGTGAAATAATAAAGCCATGTTCCATTATAAAGAAGCTTAAAATAGAAAGTGCAGCTGTCTCAATAGTTAATAGCTTAACAGTTAACTCAGAAGAAGTTCTTTTTAGACTCTTTTGAATATGTTTACAATTATTCACTGTTCAATCTGTGAACTGCAGTTCAGATACTCACAAAAACTTCCTTCCAATTAAACAAAACAAAGTTTCAAGGGAGTTATGGGCTAAGTTTGTAAGGACATTTAGGTATTAGAGGATGCTGATAGGCACTCACAATTTTTTAAAGCATGTAAGATTCAGATTTGCAGAAATACTTAGATATTTAAATATTTTGTTACTTATGCTGACACGATACTGATCACCTTTAGGGATGTCAGCATAAATAGGGTATTGCAATAAATCCCATTTTCAAAAACAATTCATTTCCTTTGAGTTAGATCATAAGACCAAGTTAGGTACCTGAAGAGGCTTCACTGAGAGTTTTAAAACCACATCTCAGTGAAACCATCAGTGCAAATCAGTAATAATACCTTCCCACCTGCTGCTATCTGACACATTCAAATCAGCCTAATCACAACTTCAGCACCACAGCAATAAGCTGCTCTGAGCCCTGCCTCAAACGGAGGTCCTGCAAGCCCTGACACCGGGGTTTTAGCCTGGGTACCAAAACAGTCCCTTCATCAGTGTCTTACCCATCCAGCAGTATCCTCAGCGTGCTTGAGGCATGCTCTCTCCCAGGACCACAGGCAGAAAAATAAATACAGGCCACCTCTAGATGGAAGGAAAGGCCAACTCCAGCCTACGTGACGGCTGAAGGATAATAATAATAATAGAATAAGCTCAGCAGAAATGGCCTTCAATACAGGCAGAGGTTTTGACAACTAGGGCACAGGCTGCTTAAGTAGTTGACTTGGCTGCGGTGCCCACATCCAGCAGAGAGTTCACAGCCAAGGATCCTGGGCGAGGGGAGCCACCTCTAAACTGGCATCACATCAGTTGCTTAGACACATAAGCCCCATTCTTCAGCCTTGCACTATTGGCTAATTTAGGCAGTTCCCTGCTCAGCTGTTTGCCTTAAAAAGCTGAAAATCCCTTTCTTACAAGCTTAACAATTCCCATGTAGGGATCCCAAGCTGCAAACAGGCACTCAAGTTGGTGCTGAAATTCCAAGCTGCGAGCGGCCAAGGAGCTGTGTTGTGCTCCTCTGCCAAACAACGCTGAAAACCGTCTAAATAAATCCCTGCAAATCCTAAATCTTGCTGGCTGTGAGGAAACTAGGCTAGGGGGGCTTAAATAACTTTTGAAAATTATGTAGGATCCTAAGTCACTTATGTGCCTTTGAAAAATTTACCCTTAAAAGGGGGATGTTGGAAAGTGATTTCCTTCCCAAGTACCACTGTTAACTTTGTGAAATTATTCCTGAAGTGTGCATGAATAAAAATTATTCATAGACATAAGAGTATCACCATCTGTCTAAATAAAAAGGAAGCATAAAATAAGCCCAAAATCATATTGGTGTTTGGGCTTTTCCAATGAATCACTTTAAAATAAATAGGTTTTCATTGACTTTAGAAAAAAACATGGTGTGTTCCTTCTCATTTTTTTTAACATATAAACCCGATATATTTTCTAAGTATCTCTGTTGGGTGGTCTGGGCATTTGATTAAAGGATGCTGGTAATGAGGATATCTTGGGCCTTTAAATTGTTTTCTTCGGTGATGCCAAAAAGAAATCTCAGGTGTCTAATAACTGCTGAAGTATTTTACTGTAAGAACACTCCCAACACCCCAAGTCTTATTTCTGTATGAAAAAAATAATAAAGGTTTATAAAAATGATATGTTTTACCTCCATTTCGGGTGGTGCTATTCTTTTGTCTTCAATGATGTGCTCCTTCTTACTCTGAAATGATTCAAGGAGTGAATAGTTATCAGGAAAAGAAGTGATTATCATCCTCAGAAGTAATTGTTGAAGATCATTGGCAGAACTGGATAAATTTGGACCAGATTCAGGTGTTAGTTACAAGCACTGAAAAATCAGCACAACTCTCATTTTTGTACATGCTTCTGATGTTACTTCATTTCCATAAGACGCACCTGCGGTGGGATATGATGCTAAGCAGAACACCTTGTCTTAGTATTGCTTAGTTGCCTGCTCTCTTGAGCAAACACAGCCTTTGCATATTTATTCATTTCCTTCAAATGCCTTTCTTAGCAGCTCTCAAACATTTTAAAACTGGGCTTTTTTTCTTTAATAATCTGGGCACCTTTTATGGTCACGTATGTGAATATCCTACATGTATTGTCATCTCTAGCATGCCCCAAACTCTACATCCCAACCTCCACCTTACATGCCACTTTCGTGGTGTCTATTTCCCTTTAAAAAATCATTTTTGACACTTTAGGAAAGCCGCCACTGCCAAAGCGATGTGCTCTGTTCTCTCCTGCAACCCACATGGCAACCCAAACCAGAGCTGCCTCTGAGAAGGGGAACCTGTGAGAAGGTTGGTAGTACAGAGCAGGGGGACAAAGTGAGCCAAGATGAAAAAAACAGAGAAAATTCTTCTTAGATCTTCTCCTGCTCCAAAGATTTATTGAGTCTTTCCTGTATATCACTGCTTTAAGCACTACTGGTCTAAGTTGTTGTCTCTTCGAGCCGTACAGGCAGCCATGGGGCAGAGGTGGCTTTGTGGCAGGCAGTTGTGCTATTTCCTCCGCTTGACAAGTATAATCTCCTGCCGTGTCTTGTTCCATTTGCTTCTCTTGTTACTGAAGAGATGCTCGGTCTCATAGAAGCTGACATGCCCTGAGAAATTCTGTGTACTCTTTCTTTTACAAAGCCTGTGCATGTAGATCTCTGAAGGCATACAGCAGACATTTGCCTTTGCGTAGAACAAAGGCTCCTAAATGCATTGTTAGGGAATACCTGTGGGGGGGGAAAAAATGCAATAAAACCCATCCTACTTGCCTTTTGACATGTACTACAAAAAGACTGAGTTAGTGAAAAATAGCTTATGTGCACAAAATAAAAATATGCTGTATCAGCTTTTTTCTTTGGGGATTAGCAAAGAGAACATTGATTTATTTTTTGTGGCGTTTCCTCCCCTGGGCCCAGAGAAAACCAAAACTCCAGATTATGCCCAGGTAAGGGTTTTTAAAAATGTATAAATGTGTAAGTATCTTTTTCCTATTTAATATTGCTAAATTTAAAGCTTGCATTAACTAATTGCTAAGTCTTACATGTGGACTACTTGCTCATAAGTGTCTATAAAAATATTAAAAATCTTATTAACATTTAAATAAACATTGAAATAAATGTTTGCTATGGTGCTTATTTTACCCTCTTTTATTCAGCTACCCACCACAGACTTAGATGGAGAATAATGCAAAAATGTAGCAGCTGAGGACTAGAACTATTTCTATGCAGATGGCAGGGTGGATCACTGCTTGCAAATATATGTATGTATATATATGTATGTGTATATTAGTTGAGCAACTACCATATATGTATTAGTTAAGGTAGTTTCATAGCTTTATATATAAATATAAAAATAAATATATATCATTATAGATATAAATAAAAGTTGCTTTTAATTACCATTGTACCTTAGACAGGTGTCAATAGTCACACAAATAGGACTGGATCAGAATGGTAAATTCTTGCCCATTCTGTACAAGGGTGTATAAACAATATCAAAACCCACACGAGAATGATGAATCAGGCTTGTCAGGGGAATTTTGACTCATTAGTGGGCCGTGTATACAGGAGGACGAGTGCATTTTTCCAATAAAAATTTGGTGTAATTTAAAGCCATATGCAAAGTATTTATTCTAACTCAGTTGCATAAGAGCAGAACATTAAAATCAGTCAGGTAATGGTAAGATTCTCTTTCAATGACTTCTCATCTCAAAAAGCTGCATTTCTGAATAAATCCCTTTCACTGTATGTACGCATTGACCTTTCAGCAAACATCGGGTGAGTTGCCATTAAAGGTTTTTTAGGCTGTTATTGGTGAGTGCAATTTTTTTACTTAAATTTTCATGCTACTTTGCTTTTGACTATGCACCAGGGATATTTTTAGATTATTGATGACTGCACCATCTGGCTGTATTCTATTAATACCAGTATAACTGAGTTTTGCAAACTCTTTCTCCTTCAGTTCAAAGCCTTAGGCAATGTATCCTTCCACAGTTACAGCAGGTACTCTAGAGTGAACGACCTCGGCTGCATTAAGCACAGAAAGTATTTGCTCATGTTTTCAGCAGTATTACTACCTGTACTTTCTGACAATTGGGAGTAAGAGGACGGAAACAGATTTCAAGGTTAATTATCCTCGACTCATGAATCCATCTGGATTTTGCTGAATGCAGAAACTTGATGGTTGGGGGTTTGGTGGTGGAGTCACAGTCCAAAGACATGCTGAAGGACCTTGCCCAGTATGAGGAGCTGTAAGAGAGCCCTCACCAAAGGAGTGGAAGTTCAGCATCAGATTTATCAGTCCAGTGGTGGTGCTGGACATGGAGAAATTCCCAATTTTTCTGACCGTGGAAGAATTTCTGCTTGGTCTTTTAATAAGTTGATCAGAAAGCAGTGAAGATTCTGGTTTGGGGTTTTTTTAAACTCTTTTCTTCATGGTTTCCAACCGCCACCTGATGAGGATTCAAATATTTCAGTGCTCACTGCTTTTCTTTCAACACCGGCTTTGACTGACCTGCCTATTTAGTTTTTAAATTCTGGCTATGTTACATGCTACTTCTAGTGTTAGCATCATTTTATAAAAAGCCATAGTAATTCACAGAATTCACAAGAAACATGGATGAAACTCTTGACAGCTTAGTTACACTGAATGCTGTACTTTGTTTTCACTGGTAGTTACATAACTGTTTAACCATAATTCTATAACTCTTAGAACTGCGATGTTTTCCTGACTTTTTTCTAGTTTTTGTCCTTGAAAGCAAAAATTTGTTGACACAAGGTGTTTTGATACTACAGTGCTGAGTATCCATGTACCTAAAAACAAAAGCTAGTTGTAGAGTTAGAGAAAGTGTATTGCAAAGAGTGAATGTCCTGCTCCTGCTGCAAAGCATATGTTAAGGAATATTTTAAAAAAATGAATACACAAAAAAAAACCAGACAGAATTTTTTATGGGAAATTTACTAAGAGAGAAAAGGATGAATTAAAACTTTTTAACAATGCCATGAATGATTTGTCAAGCTCAACTCAGAACAAAAAAAACCCGTTGTAGTGGTATTATGTCACCTCTATATACGCATGTGTGTCAAGATATCTAGATAGATAAATTGCAACCCTTTTTAGGGAGGTGACAACAGGACTTGAAACAAAGATATTTCTGCTGTGTGAGCTGCAGAACGAAGTCCATTATCTGGGAACAGGAGCAGGGCTTTACCAACTTTTATTCAGCCACAGTGGAGAAACAGTTGGTTAAAACCAAACTTGTGTTGGTTATAAGCCCCTGACTATAATTTTTATGGAAATTATTTTTATCTTCTCCAAAGGGAAAATGTTTTGTTAACTTCCTGTGTGTTTCTCAGACTGTTGGTTCCTTACATGGATTACTCCTACAGTGTTTTGGGCTCCCACACTCTGGACTGAGTTGTGATTCTGTATCTATCTGCATTTCTTTCTTTTGCTGCTTTTTTCTTTCTCCAACCCACATTTTTCCCCACTGGGAAGTAAATTGTTTCATATTTTTCATTTGAAGCTAAGGCTCCTTAAATGACCTCCATTGAGTTTTTCCAAAGCAGGTTCCATTAGCAGAACAAAAATGAAAACAATTCCTGTTCTGGTGAGCATTAAGAAATGTGTTGTGTAATGAACCAAGACAATGGGTGATTGACAGTCAAGAATTTAGTTGGCTTTAGCCCATTTAATGAAGCCAGGATACATATGAAAAAAACTCACTAACAAATAGACTCCCATGTCTTTCCTAATGTCAGCAAACAGTCAACCTTATATACCAAGGTAAATAAATACTCAGGTTTAAGGACTTTGATAGTGCTGAGTATCCATGTACCTAAAAACAAAAGCTAGTTGTAGAGTTAGAGAAAGTGTATTGCAAAGAGTGAATGTCCTGCTCCTGCTGCAAAGCATATGTTAAGGAATATTTTAAAAAAATGAATACACAAAAAAAAAACAGACAGAATTTTTTATGGGAAATTTACTCAGAGAGAAAAGGATGAATTAAAACTTTTTAACAATGCCATGAATGATTTGTCAAGCTCAACTCAGAACAAAAAAAACCCGTTGTAGTGGTATTATGTCACCTCTATATACGCATGTGTGTCAAGATATCTAGATAGATAAATTGCAACCCTTTTTAGGGAGGTGACAACAGGACTTGAAACAAAGATATTTCTGCTGTGTGAGCTGCAGAACGAAGTCCATTATCTGGGAACAGGAGCAGGGCTTTACCAACTTTTATTCAGCCACAGTGGAGAAACAGTTGGTTAAAAACCAACTTGTGTTGGTTATAAGCCCCTGACTATAATTTTTATGGAAATTATTTTTATCTTCTCCAAAGGGAAAATGTTTTGTTAACTTCCTGTGTGTTTCTCAGACTGTTGGTTCCTTACATGGATTACTCCTACAGTGTTTTGGGCTCCCACACTCTGGACTGAGTTGTGATTCTGTATCTATCTGCATTTCTTTCTTTTGCTGCTTTTTTCTTTCTCCAACCCACATTTTTCCCCACTGGGAAGTAAATTGTTTCATATTTTTCATTTGAAGCTAAGGCTCCTTAAATGACCTCCATTGAGTTTTTCCAAAGCAGGTTCCATTAGCAGAACAAAAATGAAAACAATTCCTGTTCTGGTGAGCATTAAGAAATGTGTTGTGTAATGAACCAAGACAATGGGTGATTGACAGTCAAGAATTTAGTTGGCTTTAGCCCATTTAATGAAGCCAGGATACATATGAAAAAAACTCACTAACAAATAGACTCCCATGTCTTTCCTAATGTCAGCAAACAGTCAACCTTATATACCAAGGTAAATAAATACTCAGGTTTAAGGACTTTGATAGTATATGTCCCTGACAATGAAGAAACATGATTAATATTCTTTCTTGGAGTTAGAGCAGCAAAATTAACTTCAGAGCTACTATGGCCAGCACTGTGATTTTGGGCTAGGGCACAAGCAATAATGGGATGGGGAAAGAGCTAATATGGATATTGCAAAAAGCACAAGGGATCACAGACTACTAGAATAGTATTATAATAGCAGAACAGCAGAGTACCAGGAAGAGTAGAGATGCCCAGGAATTTCTGGAAAAAACAGTGGCATGGTGCCAGCTGGGCTCTTCAGTGCTGGCTCACTGTCAGCGCTTTGGACACCAGTGGGGTGCTGCAGAGCCACTTTTGCACGTGGTTCCCGTAGCAGCTGACACTTTATCTTCAGGCGTAGACTGACAGAATCATAGAATCATAGAATCATAACACCACCAGCCCACTTAAACCATGTCCCTAAGTGCCTCATCTACACATCTTTTAAATAACTCCAGGGATGGGGACTCCACCACTTCCCTGGGCAGACCGTTCCAATGTTTAACCACTCTTTCAGTAAAGACATTTTTCTTCATGTCCAATCTAAACCTCCCCTGGCACAACTTGAGGCCGTTTCCTCTCGTCCTATCACTAGTTACTTGGGAGAAAAGACCGACACCCACCTCGCTACAACCTCCTTTCAGGGAGTTGTAGAGAGCGATGAGGTCTCCCCTCAGCCTCCTTTTCTCCAGGCTAAACAGTCCCAG
>NW_008794414.1:4216637-4231242 GCF_000699145.1 Aptenodytes forsteri
CTCGACCTTATCATCATCACAATCGTTGCGGTCTAGACAATCGAAACACTCCCTAACATACAGAGCCACCCCACCACCTCTCCTTCCTCGCCTGTCCCTTCTGAAGAGTTTATAGCCATCCATTGCAGCACTCCAATCATGGGAGTCACCCCACCGTGTTTCTGTGATGGCGACTAAGACAGGTGCTGTTGAAGCACGGCACTTGCACAAGGAGCAAATTCAAATCACGCACTGCCCTGAAGCGAATAATCCTCTCAGAACATGTGTCATGATGGACTGTAGTGCTAAGGCAAACCAAAGGCTCTTCAGCAACTGGGCTACAGGTGCTGTTGAAGCACGGCACTTGCACAAGGAGCAAATTCAAATCACGCACTGCCCTGAAGCGAATAATCCTCTCAGAACATGTGTCATGATTGACTGTAGTGCTAAGGCAAACCAAAGGCTTTTCAGCAACTGGGCTTGATCCAGTCGGAATTAGGTAGTTTGATGCACCTCATCCTACTACCTCTAGCATATCACCAGTGACAGCAGACACAGGCTGGCTCTACAGAGAGCTGCTTTGATGTGTCTGCACAGGGCTCCCTACAGCACTAGCAAGGAACCCACCTCGTTCTGCATGTCTTACTTGGATGTTCATGCTCCCAGAACTGCAACGCCATAAAGCATGAGAAATAATAATTCTGGAGTTATCAGCATGGGTCTACTGCAGCCAGAGAATAAACCTTGCTGGACCTTGTGCCTAAATGATGCCATGTGAAATGGTGAGTACACCTTGTCACTGTGCTCCTTATTATAGGAATATTTCAGGAATCTCACTGCAAATGTTCTGCGGTACCTAAAATAACCCATTTTAAACAGATCTGACTTCTTAGATAAAAGGTTGCCATTTTCTGAAAGTCTGTCTTTGACATGCCTCAAATAGTTACTTAAAACCTGGTGTGGCAATGACTACTAGATGACACTGAAAAGTGTGGTCTGGGCTTTATGAAATGCCACAGCCCTTTTAACTATGAAAATAATGATAATCCAGAATATGCTGTATGGGATTTTTCAAAGCCATTTTAAAGTATTTGATAATTTTTTTATCAAATGAGAATACAGTATTGCAAATGGAGATTAGCGTTTGAATAGGAAAGGAATGATCTTTGGAAAGGGTGTGCAGACTTTTCGGTCAAGGGGGTTCACACAGTACCAAATCAATTATACTATCCCGCAGAATGTTCCCATGGGATCTCAGAGTATTATATCATAGGTCCACTTAGCTTTTCCAGGCAGTGACACTTGCAACTGCCATAGATTTAGGGGGAGCAGAAAGCCTGCAGCATTTCATGTAACAGGCCCTTTCATTTGCATTTTTTCCACCCTAAAGTGTAAGCCATTATCTGCCATGTTTTGGGTGCTGGTTACTGGATTCTTCAAGGTTCCACCTCAAAATCTGGAGAGACTCAGATCTTAGCATTCAAAATCAGCCCTTAATTACCTCACAGGCAAGGAGGAGAGAAGAATTCTGATCTGCACTGAAAATTACATGTTTTCTGCTTTTCAATCTTTTTTTATTTTAGAGTAAGAAGTGAGTTTTTCAAGCCTCACCTTCATGTTTTTTGACGAAGGCAAGATGAAAACATTCTGATTTGGGGAAAGACCAATGAAGTTGTTACGCTGTGAGCTGGTGCGGAGGGAAATTGTGCTTTCTGGTTAGTCCTGTGACACATTTTGTGTTGATAGCACTTTTGGATAGCTCTAGTCTGGACAGTTGGCCCACAATGTCTCTATCTTGAAAAAATAAATGTTCTCCTCCCTTTCCATTCTCCTTCAAAGTACTACTAGGATGGGTTGATGAAAAATTATATAATCTTTACTAAAATAGAAGTATTGCCACAGAAGCCTGTGCTATGGATAGCAGCACGTGTTCTTCTCAGTCTTAAAGAAAGGTGCAGCACTTCCTTCTCAGCCACCTATGCTAGTTTGATAGAAACCAGGACTAGCAATCAAAAGTAGGATTGCAAAAGGAAAACATTTGGGGACCACCAGCTGAGATTATTGAAACGCTTCTTTTTTCCCTAATAGAATTTTTTTACATAAATTTTAAACCCAGCTTCAGAATCTTCTAATTTGGTAGCTGCCTACTGTAAGAGAGAAGATTAATGAGTGTTCGTATTTATAGAGTTTTGGATTAATGCTTTGTGGGGAGCCATAAACCAAGCATGTTTCCACTTCCCGCTTGTGGTGTGTCTTGGGACATGCTGGAGGGCATTAGTTTTTTTCAAGTCCTAATAATACCCACTCATCTCGTTACCTGAGATTATTAGGGTTAACTAATGCTGCAAGATGTGCTCATGCAGCTCTTGTTCACCACAAATGTATTTTATTCAGATCACTGGAATACTACAGCTTTTCACAGGGAGCTACTCCACAATCCAACAGCACTATTGGAAAACATTTGCTAAGCAGCCATTCTCTTCCCTTGCTCCATTTCATTTCACCAGGCTTCACATGTAATTCTTTTGTCTCTAATTGTCCTTTAAAAATTTGCAACCATATTGATTTTTGGAAGAAGTTGGGCAACTGTAACAGGTAGAGAGTCTCCAGCATAAATTATGGAAGGATTAAGCTGTAATTGAAAGGAAAGCCTAACCAAAAGGGAGGAAATTCTTGTTCTTATTAGCCCAATGTATCTCGACCACCTCAACCACTCTGAGCTACAGCTGCCACCTGCAGCAGGACTGGAGGAAAAAGGTTTTATCCTGAGCATGTAATGCCAGGGGAGGGGACGGCTCCCTGTAAAGGAGGTGTGCGGCTGTTACCTACAGAGATGCTCTGATATCTAAGCTTTGACAGGGCTTTTACCACATCCTCCCATTCGCTACATAAAGTGATCACAGCTGGTTTTGTGGAGACATCCCGCATGCAAGACTTTCTGAAAAACCCAGTCAGGCTGGCAGACTCAGGGTGAGGTGAGGGCAAACTTAATTTTTGGATCCTAACAATAGTCTGGGCAGGAGACACACTGAATTGCACAATTAAAAGCATTTCTGAGGACTAGAAGCAGAGCTCTAGTTGCCTTGAAAACTTCCAAGTCAAACAGGATTGCAGCTTTCAAACATAAGTATCTCCAGGATTAGGGAGAACTATTTCAGGTCTCAATTCGAGCTTTGGGAATCCTTCATTCTAGCCAAGTCCTTCTGGAGGATTTCCTAAACTCTATGGCAGGTATTTATTTCAACTAATTACAGACAATTTGTTCTGGAGTAAATGAGTATTAGTACAAGACTGAAATGTAATAGAAGACACATCTGAGTGTTTGTGAAACAGTCCCACTTCCAAAAAACATCAGAAATTTTTGGTCATTATTTTAAAAGGAACCTGAAGTCATCTGATAATATAAGTAGGCCTTCCCCAAACCTTCCAAAGCCACAAACAACTGACTTCTGGCTCTCAGCATCTTGTCTTTTTGGGGAATTTTCTATGATTCTTTTTCTGCTGATAAAGATCAGCTCACCAAATGAAAACAAGGCAACCATGAGAGTGCCCCTGTTTCAAGTGGCTAGAGCAATCATGTGCATCCTGCAAATTTCAGGTTGCACCATAGGATCTATAAAAAGCCCATCCAACGGATATGAAGGAGTTAGCCTCATCTGGGAGTATTACCCACATCACGACTGGTACTTCTGTGCAGGTGTGTCTGGATACAAACTGCTAATATTTTTAAAGTCTGCACTCCACGAAGTTAGAAAAAATGATTGTGATGACAATAGAAAGCCTAAAATACCACTTGTTCTTGAACAAATCTATTGGAAATCAATTTTATACCATTAAAATAATTTATACTAGGGTAAACACAAACTAAGGAAGGAGATCTAAAACCAAATTACAGACTAGTGTTTTATTAGTCTTGTAGTTGTAGTGTGCATATTACATGAAATGTCAAAAAATTATTAAAGATAACAGTTGACTAAAGCAGCCTAATAAAACTTCAGGACTAAATTTTAAGGAATCTTTACAAATCTCATCAGATTTTATATCATAATGCATTACATAAAATCTTCTTCAGCTTAGATCATTTAGAAGCACAAATAACTGCTTCGAAGGAAGTGAAGCAATTAATTTTAAAGCACCAGATCTAGGAACACTATTAATTGTTTCCTCAGGCAGGCTGGTACTAAAGGCTTCTAATCATCCTTAGGATAACAGTGTACCAAGACTGCAACAAGCAGTGATATAATACGCACTCTTGTGTTGATGATGAGATATAATGTAGTACTTGGGGAAAAAAGTTAACACACCAATGTGGGATGAGTAATATGATGAAATGGGGATAGACTTTGATTTATTACTCACAAACAGAAATTAGTAAAATTAAAGCTATAAAGTATGCCCATTAGTTACCTTCTATGTTCTTTGTAATGTTCTCCACAGCCAGGAATGAACTTTTTAAGTGCCATATAAAGAGTACCCACCTGACATAAAACAATGAAATGTAAACAACAATCTTCATTTTCCTGTCCAACTTTCATCCTGAATTTCTTCTCTTTAGTAAACTAAATAGACACAGAGTTATTCTGCTATAAGGGGATCAAAAGGGTTTGTTTATAAATAGAAATTGTGGTATATCTATATACTGTTAACGCTAGACCATGGTGTATTTAGTTTACTTTGTTCAATGAAAGGTGTATCCACGTCAGAAGTACAATGCCAATAAACTAAGAACATTCACATTAGAGCAGCCAAGGATGGATAAAGACACATTTTACCACCAGACAGGAGAATTTCCTCAACGTTCCTTGGTTGATCTGCAAAGTCCTTCATCCAAAGTTGCATAGAAGTTGTCATCTTACCTTTAATACAGGTCCTCAGTCATTCAGTCAATTTTCTCCTCTCTCTCTTTTAAAAATATCCTGAAAATAACCTTCAGCTTCTTTAAAACATAAAGCTTTGGCATTTTGGAGAAACTGTAATGAGCCAATAAACCCAGTTTGGAGGCTGGTTAGTATCACATAAATTAATTTCCCTGCTAAATGATCAGAGTCACATCCACCTTTTTCACTACCATCTGCCTCACAACAAAGTTGGCACTGTACTCCTTTGAGAGGTGGACTGTAAAAGTGTCATTTAGAAAAGGCTGATTAACAAAATCCTTTCTAAGTTCCAATTTTCATGTTCCAGGGTAATGATCACAGGCAGCACATATATACTGTTAGCAGGAAGCACTCAAATGTCCATATGGCATGCACTTAAAAAAAAAAAAGTAAAGTAAATGGAATGTGTGTATGGATCTATACAAATATTCACCCTCATTTTCAGGGATTTTCCTAGATATTTGATCATGACAATTCTGCTAGTTGTTAGTTCTGCCTATGGAGGAACAGTCCCTGACAGCTGGGGTATTTCCCCTTCTTGCCTCTGGACTATATAATCAAGCATTTTGCCACACCTATAAAATGGTACTGGAACAAAGCACTTTTCCTGAGCTTGCTCTTAATTTCCCTCCCCCCCCACCCTCTCACCTCTTCTGATGTGTGACAGACATTTGAAGTCACTCACTTGGCCATCTCATTTCATTCCTCAACACAAACAGATACTTGGCAAGCACTTTGAGATAGTCCGATGGCAGGGGATACGCAGAGAAACAAATGTATGCTTCACCTCCGTGCAGAAAGTCTTCCTTGTTTCTGAAATTCTCATTTCTAAGTTCTCAATGTAAAAGACCATTCTTAATCATAACAATGCAAAGCTCTAAACGGGCCTTCCCCGATCGACTGGCGTCGCCCAGAGTTCACCAAGAGGAGATGTGGCATGTTCATCCTCCAGCCCAGAGAAGGTGATGTACCCGCGCAGGTGAGAACTGCAGTCCCTCAGCAGCTTCTGGTGGAAAAAGTCAGAGGACAGACTCAACACCTCTGCTCTGCAGCATCGGAGTAGTGCTGCTGGGTACTCTGGCTTTGGCTGGAGCTGGTCCTCACCTCTTGGACTCTGAAGTACCGCCCGCAGGTAGCGGGGACAGGGCAGGCTCCTCACCTCTTGCACTCTGAAGCACCGCCCGCAGGTAGCGGGGACAGGGCAGGCTGTGCCAGCTCTCTGAGGAAGAATCAGTTTAGACCATGCACACAGGACAAAGGGCTCCCCTATTTGGCTTTCTAGTGTCCTTATTTCTCTTGTTTGGGTTTGTCTGCTATTTCCCGCCTATTTTCTTCCCCTTGCCACATAAATGGTTTTGCTTCCTCTCTGTGTGATGTGGAGAACCAAGTTGTCTTTGTAGTTTGCAAAAGCCACACAAGCTCTTCAAGCTTAGCTTACCCTTAGCTTAGCTTAAACCCTTACGTTTACCAACGGTTGTAAAGCAGGAAACCATACAAACATGGTCCCTAAACTCAGATTAAAAACATCTTTCTGGAATTTTTTACTTGTTGTGGGTAAACGTACATGGAGGCTAAGATTTTCTTTATATTGAGAAGCCTCCAATGAAGGCAAGGAAGTTTTAAATTTAGACAGAGACTTTGATTTCCTTTTTCCAGCAATGAAAAACATGTGGTAACAAAATTGATGCATGGGACAGTGGGGTGATAGGTTTTTTGACGTGAAGGAAGGGAGGAAGAAGTTGAATACTCAAGATAAAATGTATACATATGTGTTTCCCTTTTATGTAGCAGAGTCAGCATTTAACAGTCCCATCAAATGGAATTTTACCAGTGTCATTTATTTTGCAAGGAATGGCACTGTCTCTTCCTGGGCCGAGGTACTCGCTGGGCCATGAGCTTTCAGACAAGGGAGCGGTATCAACTTGACATACAAGCATCATGTTACATTGTTCTCTTTCACTAAATGTCCCACAGAATGCTATTGTTCTACCATATACAATGCAGACAGTAGCTTTGGTTTACTTTCAGGAATAAGACATATTTTTTCCTCCAAATTCTTAAAACCTCAATTTTTTTCCCCTTAACACAAGCCATAAATCCTGATATAGTAACAGGAATTACTTGGGTTACAATGATCTCTCCTTTCTAAATAACTGGAAAAGACACCATTAAGAAGGTTTCCATAACTTTCTATCTTATTAAGTGTAATCAGATTCTGTAGTTTTATTTTTTCCCTCTTAATATTTATTTCCTCTGGTGTTTTCTTATGGGTGTTCTAGGAAGGACTGGGTTTTAAGAAATTATTTTCAATAAATCTAGTTAGGAAACTCTTCAGAGAGTTCAAGCAACAAAACCAGTTGCTTGAACTGCAAGCAACAAAACTTGAACAACAAAACTGCTCATGCAGTAACTGCATGAGTCAAATTTCACTTCAAAGAAGTTTTTGAAACTACACTGTGTATTTCTGATCTGTTTTCTGTCCTCAAAATGGAATCCAAATGACTTGAATGTAAATTATGCAAGCAACAAAACTTGAACAACAAAACTGCTCATGCAGTAACTGCATGAGTCACTTCAAAGAAGTTTTTGAAACTACACTGTGTATTTCTGATCTGTTTTCTGTTTTCAAAATGGAATCCAAATGACTTGAATGTAAATTAAAAATAGCAAATTGTATGACTGTAAAGGTCAAAATCTAGACCACAGAATTACTAACAGTGTTTCTTTCAGATCTATTGTCTTCCCAAATTTAGAAAGAATTGAAAACTTCCTTCTTCTCCATTGAAATTAGCACTGCCAGTAGAACATCTAGAAAACTTAATACATTAAATCTTTCATTCACCTTTCTCAAGGTCTTTATCATCTGAAAATGGATTTCTTTTCAGGAAAAAGAATCATAGTGTATAAAATATAATTTCTCTGACTTTCCATTTCTGTATGCAACAGGAAAAGATTTAATATTAACCAGGCTGCTGAGTTTTCTTCCTTTTAAAAGTATATATTAAATAGTACTCTAGGACTTTCTGGAGTCTGGATGTTGAATGTCTTCTTAAAATACTGGAAACTCCAAAGTACATGCATGTTGCAGTATGGCAATACCAATATTAGGTAATAACAAGTCTCAGATACAGTAAGCTGAAGAGGCAGAAGCTTCTGTTTGCTCCTGCCAGCAGCTCAGGAGGCTCTTCTCTAATTCTTCATTCTGGAGGTCAGTGCAGATTTTCCTGTTCATTACAGGAAAACATTCCTGTTCTTACCCAGTCATGACTGCAACCTGTCACTCAGATCCTGAAAACATGGAGATGCCTATTTTGAGCTAGGAGAGGTTGCTCAAAAATCATCACTGGCACTATTAGCTAAACCCTGTGGTCTAAGACTGGGGTGAGCTCCTTGAGGTGTCTTCAGTTTAGTTAGGTCCGAAAACTGGCAAAGGAACTGTTCTGCATTTCCCAGGAATTCCAAATAATTTCCACATGAATGAGATTTAACTGAAATCTCTGAACTCCTCACAGCTTGTTTCTGTTCCTCCACCTGAATTATGGAGGCTTCTAAGTTCACAGAAATGGGAATTTCTCCTGGGGAAGAAAAATTCTGGGTAGATTTCTGCCTGAGCATATGAAAAATGTGAAAAGTGCTTTCAAGTAACAAAAGGTAGCTTCCTTACTGCAGGAAGAGTAGCCAGTCTGTACCTGCATTGCAGCCTCTTCATTAACTGCTGGGTGGTTTAGAGAGCTGCCTGCTAGCCCGCAGCAGCCTAATTGTCATAGCACAAAGCTGCTGTGCTACATTTCTTCCCCTAAGAAACAGGGCGTGCTGCGCTACTTAAGAGAGTTTAAAAACACATTTTCCTGGGTTTTGTGGTTGACTTTGGGTATAGGAAATGTTTTAGCAATGTTTTATAAGTACTGCTTGCCTTTCCTTTATTCCTATCCTCAACATCCTACAAACACAGCCTATATTCCATTCCTGGTTTACAGGTTCAAAGACATTTCACTGCCAGCTAAAAACACAAGCATTGTTTACACTGGTCATTAAAACACCTATTAGTGTACCTGAGATCTCAGCTTGTCAAGTGAACATTAATCTGCTCAATTTTCCACCATGTATATGGTCACAAAAAGCAGAACCCTGCTAGTCCTTCGTGCAAATAAGATTATGTACATAAGACACATTGTTAGTATTATCACTGGAAGCATACTGTGCATTCACATAAGGCTACTTTAATGTGTTTCTGGTGTATCATACCTTTTTACAGACATGGTTGCTGATTTTAAAATAAAACTATTTTTCTTAGCTTGCTTGAAACCAAACCTAAAGCTTGGAAAGATAGCTACCATTTCTGTGTACAAGTTTTGGGCACAAATACAAATTTTTTTAGGGTACGTTACTTGGTATTCAGCAGATGAAAATGAGCCTGGTCACTTCGTGTTTTCAGTTGACTGGACACAAATCTTTGAAGATGCAGAAGCTACATAACAATATTTAAGATGACATTGTGCTTGAGGTGGCAAGCCCTGCTCAAGCACAACAACATACTATTTGGAAAGCTTACAAGGTTTATTAACCTGACCACAGCACTATGTAAAATGTGGCTCTGCCATTTCTTATTGTGCTCTGAGCATATCCAGACATGAGACACCCTGGATAGCTACATTTTGAAATACAATTGCGAACACAAAATACTCAGCTGGGAGGAAGACATAGACAAGTAAACTACAATTCAAGTTGTCGTCTGCTCAGTTTGTACAGTCAACTGACTTCAGCAAACGAGGAACAGAATGAAGCTGCAGAGCCCGAACCTGCGCTCTCCACCTGGAGCACAGCAAATGCCGCAGCGACCACCACCAAGCAGGACTGAAGATATATTTTGGAACTGTTTAGATGCTCACCCTGAATAAGCCACAACATTGAGGCAGATCTGCATAAATCTCTTCCTTGGAAGTAATCACTCCCAGAAGATTAAAAGGACTTTTTTAGATTTATAAGCCAGTTTTTATCAGAACAGAAACTAGAAGAACACACTTTGAAATCCAAGAAAGCTCAAAACGGAAGCGGAAGACAGAAGAGAACTTGAGGATCTTCCCAGTCCTGAGTGTCATAGCAGAGCCAGCCTCCACATCCAGTCTTGGTTTCAAGCTAACAACTCAGTGACTTCCTGAGTCACCACATCTCCCTCTCTCAAACCTTAGGAAAGGGTGATTTTTTTTCTCACCTCCTGTTTGGCTGTGGTTTTGATGCTGCTCTCCTCAGGAGTCACCCGCCCATGTTTGTTGTGCTGTTTCCTTGCTGGCTCTGGCTCTTCAGTTTTTCCTTCTGTGTGCCCTGTCCTTCACTTGGGAATCCTCCCTCCTCTGGCCATGTCCAGGAGTTTCTGGGGAAGGTGGCATCTCCAGGAGGAAGAGGAGGATTCAGTGTGCTGCAGCTAGGACGAGGCAAGGAGACTTCCTTTCTGCTGACCTGCCATACGCTTTTGAAAGAAATTAACAGACAAACTTCACACTCCCCATATCCCCTAAAAATCCTCCACATCTTTTCATAATGCACCTTTAAAACTAAAAAAAAAAAATAAAAAAATAAAAAGGACTGCCATCTGAGATATAGAAATACACCAAAGCTTAATGTAGCTGAGCAAATGTGCCATTACAGTACACTCTGGTACATCTAAGAGTTTCCTTCTCAGCTGGAGCACAGAACAAATGGAGTGAATAGGCAGACAGTAAAAGCAAAAGATAACTCCTTTCCAAGCATCATTACATTCCTCCTTTCCCCCCATACATATGCATTCTAAAGCAGTGTTTCCTGGGCTGTGCTCACGTCAGGCCCTGTAGGTCTTTAAGCTTGCACATCTGTGGATCCCAAGCAAGATAGCAAGCCCCTGATGCAGAGGGCACCGAGATATGTGCCACATTCAGCATTTCGGTGGTGCCTGCCTCATTTTGACACATCAGTACCCCACTGAGTTCATGCAGTCTGTGAGCAAGTCACCTACACCGAGTGCTACAGCTCTGAGCCTCAGCCCAAGGCAAACAAACAAATAAAACCTTCAAACCTGTCGGAAACCGTCTCAGCTTTACTAAGTGTAAGGACACGGTCTTAAGAGCTAACAACAATCTTCCATGAACAGAAGAGAGCTCAACTATTTAACAGCTTTGTTTTGGAAAATCTTCTTGGTAAACTGTGGGATTGGAGACGGTGTCCAAGAAAAGACTGAGGTCCTGCTTCACACATCCAGGTGCATTTTCTCCACCCGTATTCCGACCAAAGCAAAGCCATCCAGGACTGAAAATCATATACCTGCATGAGTGCAGAAGTGGACCTGGACTGATCCTTGCCGGTGTATGCAGGCCCGGAGGGACAGGACTAAATATCGCAAGCACAGCACTGGGCTGGTATCCACACACAGAGATCTGCCTGGCTTCGGGTCCAGCTCTGCCACTGGCCCAGGGCACCGACCAAGCAAAACCACCATTGCCTGCTCCCTGTCGGTCACACCCAAGGAGAATTTGGCTTTTTTAATCTAGAATAACAAAGGCCAAGAGAAAATTTGTCTTCTAAATATATCAACTATGTCAACATTGGGGACAAACATCTGTTTAAGTTTAAAATTAACTTTTGATCGGAGACAGGCATAGACTGGGTTCAGATAAACTTGGGTATGGACATGTGAATTGAGAGGTCCTGAGCCAGCCTTTTGGTGGGAATTGCAGGCAGCTGCAGAGGGGAAGGCAGGAGAGGGCAAGAGGAGAACAAGGCTATATTAAAGCTGTTTATTTATGGACTGTAGTTAGGGGTCAATCAAGAGCTGTGAAGGAAAAAAAGCAACCCAAACCAACCAAAAAAACAAGAAGAAAGTAAAAATATGGTAATGGTTAAGGCCACAGAATACCAACCTGTAAACTGTTTACAGTCTGCCTGCTGTAATCGATAGATATATTTTGCTGGGGATGGAAGGCTAAAATCAGACAGACACAAAACCGGTGAATGCATAAACAATGTCAGTCTGCGGGAGAGTGTGAAGTGCCAATGGCTTTTCAGGGAGCAAGTTGCTCAAATACTGCTGCCACTCAGAAAAAAACATAAAGCTCATTTGGCTAAGAGGTGAAGATGGTGTTTTCTGTGTACACATGCTGGTACCAACTATTTCACTGTTTTAAAATCCTGGTTTCCTTAGGGTATCCAGCGTTTCATTGCCTTGAAAAGTTTCAATGGTTAGTTTGTACATACCTGATTTGTGGTTTTGGTTTGGGGTTTTTTTGTGTTTTTTTTGTTTTGTTTGGGTTTTTTTGAGGTGAAAGCTTGAATTTTGTTGTGTAAGGGAAAGAAATCAGAGCGAGGGCAACAGCGCAGCTACCCTGTTAGCTCTGACAACCTGGTTCTCCTGTACAGTTTTGTGGAGCACTTAGGAAAATTACTGTCTCTCCCCTAAGACACATGAAGTTCACAAGGAAAGAAATTCAGTAGGGATAAAAGTGGGGAAGGGATTGCTGTTGCTGTTGTGTTAGGGTTTTACTTGTTTCGGACTTATTTTTGCTGGTGGTGATGGGTTCTGGGATTTACTGCTTGGGGTTTTCTTCTTTTGTTTGGCTTCTTGATGTAGCTCCAGCTAGGGAGGGGCAGCCTTCCCCATTGCTCACTGACAGCCAGCTGCTCTTTCCAGTGCTGTGTCTAGAAGTGAAGTCGAAAGTGCAGGTTGAGAATAAGCAACTGACACTGCAATCTATCATTGTGCTGCTGCTTTTCAGAGGAAATACTGTCTTAACTGGCAAGACAACTAGACCATCCTCCTTGCTTTGGAGAGCCTGTGGAAGCTTGGAAGTGGGTGGCGGCATTTGGTATGGGCACATGGATCTTTTTATGTCAGATACTGTACTTTTTGAAGTAGCCTTAAGATAAGTAACGCCATCACTGGACCAGCACAGCTACAAACCTGTCAAGAATTTGGGAAAAGTATGGGAGATGCTTCCCATTCTGGACTGAGAAAAGTGACCCGTGAGAGTGCAGGCGGGATCTGTCCAGAACAAGAAAGAGTGAGAGCTGGAAAGGTGGTGGAAATATGCCAACAAACTTGAAGACATTGTTTTGTCTTTGGCCAGATGGTTTGACAGTTTGTAGTATGTCTGTGAACGATGAAGTGCTTGGAAAGGTGTTGCTGACCTCTTACTAGTCCCTCAAAAAGGAACAAGGGAGTTATCTTTTTATGGGTGCTAAAGGCCTCCAGAGTATTGCAATAATCCACCATCAGCAGGGATAGAGAACTTCAGTGAAATAAACTGTATTTGGCCTTTCTGCGCTGGGAAGAGGAACACTCTGTCAGTCCTGCTGACTTCTGCAGTTAACCCAGGGCTTACCAGATGATAGTGGGGTTTTTCCTGCAATATATTGCCATTATGTATGTCTGTGATAAGAAATATTACTGTTGACGGGTTAAGTGCTCCTCTCTGATTCTCTATATAGATCCATCCTGACATTGAACTGCCAGGTACTAAAGGTGTGGTGCTTAGATATTACAGTGGTAGGGAACTTAAATATCTAGAAAGATCCCTGATAAGCGATACGCTCTGCAGATAAACCTCTGCCAAATTCTATTCAAATGGCAAAGAGATAATGTGAATATGACTCTAATGAAGGAAGGCTAGAGTTGCCATAATGCATGCAGGTGCAATTGCTCCAAATCTCTCTTAAAATCCATTTTCCTGCCAGTGCTCATTCTTCCTTTAAACAGAAGTTAATACTCTGCTGACATTACTGAACTCCATCATGCTCATTATCTCAGGCTAGCATTTAGATCAGGTTTTTGGAGGTGAAAGACCAATTCATTAACTCTATTGTGTCACTCAATGACTTCCTGTAGAGAGATCGTAAGTCAGATGGTGGGTGTCACTGCTGGAACATAAAAGACAGCTATAAAGTAGGAAGACAACTGGTATAATTCGCAAAAAAAGAGAAAAAAAAATTACTCTATAGCCTTTAATTTCTATTCATAGTTCAGGTTTTAAGTGTGTTATTTAGATAACAGTGCATTTGCGGGATTTTTTTTAATGAGTTTCAGATACAGAATGGAAGAGGTTATTGGTTGGTTATTTCTTTTTGACTTAAAGAGAAGAAATAATATAAGTAAGAAATAACACATCAATTCATGTAAAAATGAATTGAAAAGGGGTTCTTTAAAGCCAGATGCGTTGAAATGCCCATATATACTAACTTGTCTTAGCTTAAAGGGAAAAAAAGAGTGTTTAGAAATTTATTACTTTGTCAAAACGATAATGTTATGAAACTGTTCAAATTTTTGTTAAAGAAAAAAAAAACCAGCTGCCAGGAATCAAAATCCACTTATTTGATAAAAATAAAAACAAAATCCCCACACTGTTTCCTCAGAGTAAAGAAAATGTTTATTTTTAGGATGCTGTCTGGGATGAAAGAATTTTTTAAGACTTTTTTATGGAAAGTAGGTTCCTGCTGGTACTGGCTATCGACTGAACGTGAAGCTTCTCAGCTTGCACACGGGAAATAAACAAGGAAAAATACTTTTCATGCTCGTAATTGAGTTTTCCTAAGAAAATTTTCAAATATGACCCTTTCCAAGTGTAATTAAGAGCGACTTAACGTGAAGAAGCAGTGTCAAATAAGGAAAGCCTTTGCCAGAGAGCTTCGCAGCTTCTGTTCGGCCTCCCTCTACCTGTTGCTCAACAAAACCCCGGGAGATGACAGTTTGCGCGACTTTTTTCGAGCTGTAACAAGCATTGCATTGC
>NW_008794414.1:4231429-4245383 GCF_000699145.1 Aptenodytes forsteri
TGAGCCGCTTCCTTACCGAGGAGTCAGGCAAGGGTCCCTGCGGGGCGGTGCCGACGCTAAAACAACTACACATGTTGTAGTGTCTTTTCGTGCTTCGGCGCCTTTCCGTAACCTCCCTCCTTCAGCGGGCGGCCCCGGCATTCCTGGCAGGTGACGCTGTCCAAGAGCTGTCGGCAGGCAGGAGAACAGCAGCTGTCTGGCGGTCACAGCGTGCAAAGCCGCTGCAACGCCCCTCCTACTTGGGCCTCGAGCTGTCAAAAAATCCCACGACTTGGGAAGCTTAAGGTCTTGTTCAGTTTCAGATCTTATCCCAATAAACCCTGTTTTTTCCCCTTGATTCCTGCCTATTCAATAACGATAAAAAGGAGCGCAGTTCCAAAGCTGCAGATGAAAGAAGAAAAAAGTTTTCCTTTCTCTCAGCTGGCTAGGAAACAGCTACCTGCCCTTCCTCAGCCTGCCCCCACTTCTGCTAACTCTCTTTAATGCTAAACTATTCTTACCTTAAGTGAGAATCCCCTTCTCAGCTCCTTTAAAGGCCAACGGCACAATTCAAAGGGGACCCAGAAGAAAGAAATGCTGCAATGGTATCAATCTCTCTATTATTCACACAGTTATTTATTGGCAAATTTGGTTCCTCTTACTATGTTATCTGGCAGCATCCTGTGCTCTATCTTTCGCCTGGATTGAGGCACTCTTCACAAACCCCTTCGTTACTTTTCATCCATTTTATTTCTTCTGACCCTACTCCCTGCACCCTGAAATCACAGGCTTTGCTCACTTGCGATATTTTCTGCTATTAACAGACTGGTTGAATTTTTTTTGCATCAAGTAGCAGCTCCGGAATTGGAGAGCTACGAGTCACTTAATATAAAGATCACTGAGAATCATAAACCATTTTCTTCTTGACCTTTTCTACCAAAACATTAGCTTCTGAGTCAGCCTGCTTTGAAGCTACAGAAGCACTGCATATTGTCTTGTTGATTTCTGACTTCAAGTAATTCTTTTCTTCCGTTTCCTCTGGTTTTAGCATCTGAAGGCTGAAATTTTACAATATGCTATTGCACTTTTTTTTTTCCCCGGGAACTAATGTCAGCACATCAAAAGCTCACTGCTTTTAGTGTGTGCCACTTGAGATCACTGGAAAAAAAAAATACTTTGTAAGTCTCCTTATTGACTCATAAACCGTGGGTGCTACTAAGAATACTTTTCACAAAAGTTCTGGGATCAGTCGTTTGAGCATCACTTCGCTGATAAGCAAAATCCATAAAAACTCTCAACACTGAAGAGGGGGACTAAAAATGAATATTATCCGAAAGGTGAAGGGGTATGCAATCAAAACATTGCTCTTGTATGTAGCTTTTGTATGTGTGTTGTTATACAGATTATGCTTTGTATATATAGTATTTGTAATGAAAATAACTGCTCCCCTGCTGTCTTTGGTGTGCTGCTACGTAAATTCACCTTCAGTGTATGCAGATAGCTACCTCGTGATCATATAGCTATGACTGTGAACAGGGTCAGCCTCCTCACAGCATACACAGCTACAACTCATATATAGCATGCAACACCAAGTATACATTAAAGTGTTAGAACATTATACATTAAAGAGTTAGAAGGACTCTTGTTTTTCCATGATAATCAAGAATTCCCTGTCCTGTCACCCGGCCAGAGGTGTTCACCGAGGTGTTCAGAGGCACTCAGTGAATTTAATGAACATCAGGGAGGGGTGCAGTAAGCACAAAGACTTCAGTATATTTGGACAGGAACAGCCAGTACAGATTTTCCAGAACTGTGTTCGGTTTGCCATTCATCAAGTTCGTGTCTAATGCAATGAAGACATCGAATACATTAAACATTTAAAACAGGGCTGCTAAATTGCCACCTAGTGGTCTTGTAAGAAAGTTAATGTCTCTGGCGTGCTGATCGGGGTCAAAAAATACCAGTGTGCTTTTTGTATTTTTGTCAGGGCCTCAGTATCGGCGCTCATGGGCCCCTCGCCGGTAACGTGGTCAGAGTGGAGGGGCGGCAGAGCACAATTTCTGAGCCAACGCAAGACGGGACTGTTGGGACTGCTGGGGTGCCAGGGGCGGCTTGTGCAGGACTTAGACACCGAAAGGGAATTTCTAGGCCAATCAGCCAGCCTGTGCACAGGGTGAAAAATGCTACAAGGTAGGAGCCTTAGTCTATTATCTCTACTTGTTTATTTTTCCCTTTTAACAAAAAACAAAAGGAAAATATTTTGATATGAAAGGAAAGAAAAGGTTTTCCGACTATGGGAAAATGAGTGAAAAGCTAGGATTTTTGTCCTTCCAAGGCTCAACCAGCTCCAGTGTAGGAAGCACTTTGCTCTGCTGGGATATTCTCCCACCTTCCAGTCTCACCCCACCTGAGCCATATGTTCATCAGCATGTGCTGTTTACACAGAGCCACGCAGATGGGAAACAACAAAGGAGCACAAGTGGAACAGTAAGTTTTGCAGTTCTGCTTTTGTGATTAGTCACGTAGGTCTGCCCAGAAGCTACTACGGGAGACTAAAAATAATTTTCCATGTGATGAGCTGCATAAGCAAAGTCTTTAGGGATTAATGCATCCTAAATCATCTTACCAATAATCAGCTTGGGGTGCACTGGACTGCGTGTTGACAAAGATGCTGCTCACAGGGGGTGGAGGCAGTAGAGGCCTCGTGTTAGGAAGCAGTCCTGGAGCAGGGCCTGCAGGCTACATCTCTGGGAGGATGCATCAGTTGTTTCAGAGATAAGTCAGAGATAAGTCAGTCCACGGCAGCAGGATCCAAATGATTCATCTTCCTCCTCCATCCTGTCACCTGCTGGGACCTCGTGCAGTTAGTGGCTGAAGAAGAAACATCAGCCCTGGGAGACAGGCTCAGAACCCGTATTGCACCTTCACTGAGGTCCTGGGTAGTTTAAGGTGTCACATGAGTATGGCATTGGTCTAAGGATGCTGCATAGCCCGAAAGCTTAACCCTGGCCAAAACACATCCCCTTGCAGATCGCTGGGTCCTTGATTAAGGTATTGGCACTTCTCATGTCTCCTCTCCTCTCATGATGAACTGAAAGCCCTGTAAGCGAGGGCCGTCACTTCCCACAGAATATGAAGTGAGACAGGTCAGGAAAACTAGATGAGGAAGAGAAAGCAAACAGGGCTGGGGCAAGGGATAGGACTTGGGTAGCAATAAAAATATTAAATTGGTGACAGGAATATTGTCTCCCTACACTTCAGGTTTTGTGACTAAAGTACAACTCGCCATATATAGTACCATATATGGTTCTGTTTTTTCCTTTCATATCACTTTCGGCCTGGTTGACCTTAATCTGTTTTAAGATACAGTCTGATTTTTATTTGTGGGTATTTTCCCTTTCTTTTTTTGTTCTGCACGTCACCTACAATTCTCTTAATTTGTTTCACATTGTACTTTGTTCTTGTTCAAGATTGATTAAGTTAAATTTGCATCGTTTCACTTCGTTTTACATACTTGATTTGCACACAGTTTTGTTTTAAACAAATATTTATTGTTTCACTAGTGTCTGACCTCACTCCATTAACTTAATCATATTTTATTGCAATGAAGTTCTCTGTAGAGTGAATAGCTATCTCTAAACTGATTTATTATATTTTTTGCAAGACCACAGCTTCCCTTTTTTTAGATATTATGGAAGTACAGTAATAGAGGAAGCTGTAAACACACTCCGCAAACCGACGTGCCACTAATCCAAAGTACCTAGTGTAATAAAAAGGCACGCAATTGAAAGTCAGTTTACTCCTTAATGTACTTTAGGTGATTTGATCTTTAAGGAATATACAATAAAAAGTGAAAGGTAATCAATACAATACTATCTGAGAAACTGCAGGTTTAACCGCATACCTGTTGTCAATAAAATTATCCAGGGACAAAATGCCCTATAAATGCAACCAGCTTTTTCAACAAATAAATGACCTGTTCCAAACCCCAGAAGTTGGTAAGCCACAAAATAGAATCTAGATGGCAATTACTCATTTGAACTGTAATGCGTGCCATGAGTTTCCGTCTCCCCTAGCCTTTCCTGAGCTGGTCTCTTGAGGGTTTATCAGGATGGGCTTTGACTAAGGGATTTGCCATAGAGTCAATCTGTCACTGTTCTGCTATCCCAGTAGCCTCCTGATTTTTCAGATCCTGTTCAGATTGCCATGCCAAATGGCATCCACATAACTCTGGAAGACATGCCTTCAATTTCTGGGGCTTCATGCCTGCCGTAGATAATATTGAATGCCCTCAAATACATCTCTTAACAACTTCTGCTGCTGTTTCCACGTAGGAAGTTCTAGACCTTCCTGTTTTCATCCCCACAAATAGCCAGAGTTAATGGCTTGAGAACGTGTTAGATGGATCATTCATTACATTTTTTACTTGATGTTTATACGTACATTTACGAAAACACCAAATGCTTCCAGTAGGAAGAAAGCATAGCCCAGCGTTACAGCGCTAGCCTCATGAGTAAGAGAAATGACTATTCAATTGCCACATGTAGAGAATATGTGGCAGCTTGAAGGTGGTGAGAACTTACTTCCATTGGCTCTGAAATGGTATACTGTCTCAGTCTTGTCTTCATCTTATATGGCTGTGCAGTTTTTACTCAGTTCAGAGCAGTCAGAATGAACTTGTGCCCCCCAAAAAACCAAACTGGTTGTCATACCTGAAGTTGTGTTTTGTGGGGCAAACTACCTACACCAGCTATTCTGGCAGAGAGCTGTCTTAAGACTTTTAAAAATTGAAGTACAGTCAGACACTTAAAAATGGACCATAGCTTTCTCAGCCAATTAGCATCTCAGGTTAACTGCCAAAACAGGACTTTCACAGGAATTTCTTTGAGAGATCTTAAAAACACGAGCAGGGTACTCACAGCAACAGGACAGCCGTGATCTAAAATAAGATTGTTTTTTGAATGTATAGAATGCTTTTCAGTCAAAGGGATGTAAAAGTTGAAGTAACTGGGGAATGTTGTGGGGTTTTTTTAATAATTTTCAATAAAAATTGTGTGGGGGTGAAACAAGTTTGATCCTTTATAAGCAAGAGTTACTTTTATTTATTCATTTTTTATTTTCTCTTTGTGTGTGTATGTCTGTCACCTCCAGGAATAAAAACAGCTGCGGATACTGAAGTCAATTCCCTTCTGCCTTTCTTTATATGGAGCTGGTGTTTATAATGAGCCTCCAGTCAGCTCTGTCATGTTAAAACGGACTTTCTGAATTATTGTTGTTCACCTGATTTCACAATCAGCCCTTTGCAACCCACAACACTGTCACTAGCAATCTAACCAAAGGCAAAAATTACCTTAATGTCTAGATCGGTTTATATTGGATAATCTCAACACCTTTCAGCAGCAGTAGTATTTAAATACAACTGGAGTGGAACAAAACAGAACGTCTGAATTTTCAAAAAGCCTCATGTATCCGCTCTTCTTTCTCTCCTGCTGGAATCCTGTAAGTTTTAAATGCTATGGGCTTTTTTCCTTTTCTTTCTATGTCTTGCTTTGTGTCTTGTCTTGGGTGTAAAGGTTAGCAAGTTTTAAGATTGATGGTCTTTGACATAGGAAAGTGACTTCTCTGTTAGAAAGCCAGTAGATTTATAAAGCTATATAGAAATACTATGTTTAAAAACTTGAGTCAAGAAAAATTATCAATTTATCTATCAGGTATATCTCTGTTGTCCTTTTGATGAGGATAGAGTCTACAAACTATTGTCTTTTGGAACATCACAGGAATAAAACGGCCAGAGACAGTACCTTTACTTGAAGCTTGAAGTCCATTTCCAGTTACCACTTCATATATATTTTTCTTTACTTTTCCATGACCACCTCTACTTACTGTTTTTCAAAGAAAGACAGTATCAGGTAGATGGGATTGGAGAGGGGGGAGGAGAGGTTGCCTATGCCCATTCTCCATTCATCATCTTTTCAATCATCTTTTCATCCCCTCTCCTACAAAAATGAAAACCTTCACAAAACACTAGCTAGGTAACTCTTCTTCCCATATGTATATCTGTTGGGGTAAAACAAAATACTTCCACTGTCTGGTTCTGATAACTATGCTAAAAAAAGATTCACAGCAGTTCTTTTCAAGAAAATGTATTAGGTATACAAAGCATTAATAAGGTTTAAAAAACAATAATAATAATAAAATTCTTATCTCTGGCAGCAACAGAACTGTTCAGCTGCTAGGGTCCAGGTTGAGATGAGCTTTGAAAAAATGCTAGAGATAGGCCACTGATGCATATTACCAGGATAAATCCTTTCTTTGTTATCTAGTCCTCTTTGTGCAATAATGATACACAGTCCTAAATTCTGAATAAGACGTGATTTCTTTAATAATAATAAAAAAATTCTTATCTCTGGCAGCAACAGAACTGTTCAGCTGCTAGGGTCCAGGTTGAGATGAGCTTTGAAAAAATGCTAGAGATAGGCCACTGATGCATATTACCAGGATAAATCCTTTCTTTGTTATCTAGTCCTCTTTGTGCAATAATGATACACAGTCCTAAATTCTGAATAAGACGTGATTTCTTTCTAGTCCTACGATAGTGCAATTCAGACTACAATCTGACCTTAAGTCTGCTTCAGCACTGGCAGGAGTTTTACCTGCTCCAAGGGCAGTACAGCTCGCCCACGGCAGGGCTGCAAGAGCTTTGTACCTCTTCGAAGCAGCTCTGAATAAAACCTCACTACTAACCTCAACGGCTTGCCAAAAGAGTTATCAAAACTGTACATAGCTAGAATAGTTCTGTCATTGAGCTATAAATCAGAGGGGAACAAAGGATGCACTCCCAACTGTTAATTCCCACTTTTTCCAGTACTTTAACTTGCCATAAAACACGTGCACCAGCAGAGGGCATTACACGCCTCAATAAAATGCAGATTGAGGAACAATTTGAAAGGAAGGGGAAATTCTTCTTCTAGCCTTCTTAGGATATTGGACATTTTATATAACTAATCAAAAGCTTAATACAAACTGAATATCCCAAGCACAGGGTCTATCAGTTATGTCTCAAGTGCTCACTCATTCCAGTAGCTCCTTTACTGGGAAAAATAATAAATTAATTAGGTCTTACTTGTAAGGGTGAAACTAAACTATTAGAACCGAAAATGTATTTTTCCTTCGAAACAGATGAATCTGAGGAAAATCTAACAAAAGCATGTTTATTTTTAACCTCTTCATTGCATAGTTTTTGTTTTCATTTCTCCTACTGCTTAGCTAACACACTGCACCCTTTTTCTACTTAGTGAGCCATGTGTTTATGTGGATTTTGCTTTACTAGCATCAAGTAATACCGAATTCCGTCAGCTGAGGAGCCAGCCTTTTGGATATCATTAGTTATAGAAATATGGTACAGCTAGGAGTACATCATTTGTCCTTTTAAAATTCTATTAGAAAAATAAACCTTTCTTCCTTTCATTTTACAAGTCTGCAATCTTGTATAAGGATCCTGATTCTTTTTTTTTCACCTCAAAGAGCTTAACACGTAGACAGCCTCTAAATTTATATCCATACATTGTAATTTTCTATAAATCAAGCAAAATGAATGCCGTCACTAGAACTGAAAGACAATGACTGGGGAAAACACAAAGAGAACAGCATGTGTCATAGTTCTGTGCAGCTTTTTATTGCAATTGGCTTAATGTTTGCATTCAATTTTTTTCAAAGTCTGAGGGTTTTAGCAGCACTTGTAATGATCCCTTCATTTCATACATGAAAACAACTTTACCATGAAAAAAAAAATTGTCCATCTTGCGATTCGAAAAGAAGTTCTCTCACAAACATTTTTCTACCAAGTATTATCTTGCTACTTCGTAATACTGTTGTATTTCTGTTCTTCAGGTAGAAGTAGGGTCTTCAGGGAAAGCAATACAACAGGAGAGTTCACATACTAATGCATCAATGCATAATTATGTTACCGGATAATCTAATATACACTTCTTCAGTGTAGCATACTAGTAATTTTCTAGAAATTTCTTTTTTTTAAAAAAAAAGAGGGTAAAGAATCTTTTTTAATTCAACCTAGCAGCCAAAATTTGGAAACATCTGTATTTCTGAAATGCATTAAAAACAAAGCTTACTGAATAAACTACATAAAAAATACATTTCTTTCTAGAAAAATACTGAATTATCATTGAAGTTGTTGATGAAACTTTGTTATATAAGAAAAGAAAAAATCTAAAATGTAGGTAAGTCATGAAATAATAAGAATGAAAAGTAATTTCCTCGGCGGAACACTTTTTTTTTACACAAGGATGCAAAGAATATAGCAGCCAATGATCGTTTTATTATACAAAGCATTCCAGCTGTTCAAGTTTATAGATGAGTACATAACTTTAGATCTTAGAACGTAAACATAACATGATAATAATTTGTTTGTTTACAAGGGAGGGATGTGCAGTGACTTAATTCTATTGCTTGGTTATCACAAGTCCATTGGGTAATTTTCAAGGTGATTTGCAGAATATCATTACTAGGTAGGATGCACTCACTTGCCTGTTCATCCAGTGTGGTTTTGCTTCCTTCTTGAATACCGGCATAGCAAATTAATAGCTTCTAATAATGTGTATATCAGAAATCTAACATTTGGAAGTACAATGTTTGCATTTAAGTCCAGTACTAAAATTAAAATACTATGTCCTTCTGCTTCAGTGTACCAGAGGAAAAATGTCTTTCCAATAAAAGGATAAATGCCCAGAGACATGTATACAAATGACACACTGACACTTCGTGTATGTTTTCCTTCTGCTTGTTTCAGAACTCAGCAAAACACTTTGTTGGTCGTAGATGAGAAAAGTCCTTGTCCAGCTAAGCCTAAAATGATCTTAACTTTCAGCATCATCTAAGCCGTTCTCCAAACAGGAAGGACTGTGCTAGGAAGCAAAGGCTAATTTGTCTTGAAGGCAGCTGTCCTGACAAGTAGAATATATATTCATGAGAAACTATGGGGCAATATTAATTCAAACTCTAAGGTTAATAAGGACAGTATTTGAGATGTAAAACTCTCTAACGCAAACAAAAAAGTGCTTTGAGTTTAAGCGGACTGATGTTTAGTGACTTCTATCCACAAAGCCTGTAAGTCAGTGAACTAGAACTCAGCTCAAAGCCCATTTCTGGATACGGGCCCTGCAGTCCCATGCGATGCTGCTGTAAAAGCTTATGCAGGTGCTCTGAAACTTGAACTACAAAGTCAAGGAGACTGCTCTCAGGATAAAAAAAAAATCTTGCGCTTCATGTTGGAAGGAAGAGGTGGCAGAAAGCCTTAAAAATACCTTACATTTCCTACTGCTTTTTTGACACTGTTGTTTTTTTTTTAATGTCAACTGCATATCGCACACTGTGTAACCCAGTTGGCATGCAAAGAGGTTAATTTGCCTCATGTCAGCCAATGCTTCTTAAGTAAAAACTTCTGCAGAAATTATAAAGAAAGGCTAAGTATGTATGTGGTAAATTTTCATCCATATCTTAACCAGTAATAAACTTACTGAAAAGTTATGCTCTCTAGCCAAAAGGTTGGCTTTCAACAAATGTTTTGAATAGTTATTGTTACTACACCATTATCAAATCTATGATTTATGAATGCGTTTGGGCGGGACTTTTTTGGTTTTTTTGCTTCTAACACCATTTTTTCTTTTTGACAGACAATAGATAGAAGGGAGTTGCTAAGAGATTATAGCAAAGCCTGGGCAAAAGAGAAATTTAGCCTAACCCACATGGGGAAAAATATGCTGCCACTACTACTGGCGCCAAGAATAGGAACTGCAGGTCAATGGCAGCAGCTGGGGGGAGTCTAAAAAAGAGGTGAGAGGATAGGAGTCACTAGCATGGTCAAGGGAGAGATGCGTCTGCGTCAACTTGTAAACAAGCACTTTAATCATGTTTGCTACTTCATTAGTATTTGAACAATTCAGATATTGAGATATGAAAGATGGTTTTAGCTCCCTTCTCTTTCATGCAGGTCCTGGACGGCTTTAAGCAAAACGTTTCTCATCTGAATAATGAGGATAAGAACAATAACATTTCTCTATCTCAAAGGGCTGATTATGAGAATAAATCAGATGCTCAGATGTTATAGTAATGCATCCCAGTAAATTAAAAAGAATTTTCAAAACAAAATAATCACATTTACATTATTTTTTAGATACCTACAATTCAAAGATCCCTTTTTGGCAATCATAAGCTCTTTGTATGTAAGCAAGGAATTTCTGGATTGTTAAGCCCAGAAATGTGAAGAACACTTATCAGGAAATCCTTCAGCTAGTTGACAGCGGAATAGATAAAGAGGAGACTATTAAATTACTAAATGACCTACACTACAGCTTCTCATATGCAGTTTTGCAGCTGGAGGAGAAGTGACTGCTAGGATGCTTAGCTTGGTCTCTTCAAAATGTCTACAGTGAGGCTTTGGTCTGAAAAGTGATTATGTAAAAATAGCACTTCCTACTCAGCAGATCTGTTCTTGCGTGCTTTAGTGGGGAGAGAGAAAAAAGAAAAAAATCACTGCATGTCTTCACTGCTGAGCCACCATATCTCTGGGGGAAGAAACTGCATTGTACTCCTGTTTATGCAACTTCATCAAAATCACCAATTTAAAGCTATAGTGTACCTAAGCAAAACCCATCATTTCAAAATTGTGCCCTTTGAAATCAGACCTGCATAACCTCATTACCTTCAGCTGAATGGAAATGAATGAAATGAAAGGAAATAAATCCTTCAGACTGAAAAATCATGATTGGATTTCCTCCAGCTTCTCATCATCACCCAAACTAATCAAGCTATTTCTCCCCCAGGTGGAAAATGAAAAGAAAGAGAGAGGTGATGATGATTCTTTTTTTACATATTTGGCATGTAGTCTCAGAGCATGGAGCCTATATAAGTTTCAAGAGGTTACGTGAGGACTACAGAAGGCTAATAGTGTGATAACAGCTGCTAGCACAGGGACGTAAGCAATGCAGAAACCAGATTCATGCAGTTTGGCCAGCCTGTTGCCAGGGTTGTCAGACTCCTGAGTGATAGAGTGGGCTTTGCCACTATCAGCTGCTTCCAAAGGATCAATATATCACAACAAATGTTCCTCTTTCAGCCTTTCAAAAGAAGTCTTTTTTATCAGTGTGATTTTTTTCCCCAAGAAGAGCAGATGAGGAGGCTCATGTAAAAAGGAGAAAGAAAAAAAAAAGTATGATTCTTAACACTGGAAAATGCATATTTAGTATCTCTCTAGAGATTTGAAAGGATACTTTGATCATTCTTGCCAATTACATACCTGTTAGAGGCGAGTATATTTACATATTTAATATTCAGCTAATCTCCAAAAACTTCTTTGATCAAATAGACATGCCATTTATCCTCAAACACTGTGCCAAAATCTCATCTCCAGATAGCCTAATGTGCGAAGTGATGAATTTGTTTTCCTTTACAGAATGCCTTCCATTTTTCACTTCAGATTAGAACACCTACCCTTTTAACAAGTGTATTGCCTCTCCTGAACACTATGTTTAAATATAAAAGAAATCATACCAGAATGGTTCCCTTAGGGTTTTGCCCGTTGACATTTCTCTACTTAGAAAACATCTGAGAAGGAAAACTAATGGCATTATGCTTGCAGACACAACCCTTTTCCAAATGAACAGAAATGTCTACATATTTCTTCTTCCCATCTGTGACACATTCTACTGTGCCTTAGACACAGATCCTGAATGACCTTCACTAACTCCCTGCAGCAGCAGACTTAGAAGCTTTACTAGTCCTAGAACTGCAAGTCTGAGTTAGGGCTTCTGCGCTCACTGAAAATGGAAAGATTACTTTGTAAGTTTGCAGAAAAAAGCACCAGAGGTTTTGCAACAGAATCTGGACTCAGGTCTGTTACGTTACAATATCATCCAGAGATCTGCCCCAAGGCCGGATAGTTATGAGTGGCAGGGTGTGTGGGATAAGATGGGCAAGCACCTAGGCCAATGGGCACCCCCAGTGTTTTGGAACTTCACCCCTGAGCAAGTGCAGAATCCTGAAAAGTTAGTAGAACATTTGGACAAAGTATGCTGTCACCCTGGCAACTCCAGAGAGATGCAGATCATTGCAACGTGCTGGGGCCTGGCCCATGCCTACCGAGCCCCGTTCAACACCATTCAGTACCCTCAAAGGGAAGAGAAGGTCTCTGGCTCTGATGGTAAAATGACAGGCCCTGTGGCGCCACTCAGACCAGAGACACTGTTTCTCTTAAGTCTCTTCAAAAAACTCTTTCCCAAAATGAAAATCCACCCAAGAGTGTTTTATTCAACAAAGAAAGAGATGCAAACACACCATCACAATTTCTTTGTGTATTTAGAATGCAGTATTTGCTTTGAACCTCAGACTGGGTCTTGGAGACCATTCAAGCATGGCCTACATGTTTACTGAGGAACTACTGGACATTCCTCCTCTCCTTACAGTTCCAGGCATTCTAACAGTAGAGGGTTAAGATCTCTGGCAAGTAAGGCATACAGTCTGATAACTAAACGGTAATATATTTGGAGTCTCTGTCAGCAAAGCACTCCTTGTTTACAGTCCTAAAATTGAAGTACCATAATAGAGTCTCTCAGAAAAAAAAAACCCACTGTTAGAGGTGCAGTAAGATTTTATTTTCAAGTCCTACCAGAATTACTCTAGTATTTTTTCAGAATACTCCTTAGCGTTGCCACTTCAGGGAGCAAGTGTATGAGGCTTTGTACGCAGGCAGCTCTGGTCTATCACACCACAGTAGGCTGGGGTCCACCCATCAGCAGTATGCCTCATCAGTGGCACTCGGGACTTGAAGGAATAACTGATTTTGTACAATTGTTTTCACGGTGTGAGATGCAGCTGTACTGACTTATTTAAGCACGGACTGCAGAGCTCACTAACCTATAAGATGCAAAGTAGATAATGACAATATTAGAGAGAAACATTTAATTACAGGAAAAATGCTCTTTCCTAGAGTGTAGCAACCTTTTAATCCTCATCTATCACAAAAACATTTTGGAGGTTGTAAAGCATTTTTTCTTACCAATGATTAGATCAGTAAACAGTAGAATTTACTACAAGGATACAAATAATATTCTTAAAAATTTACAAAGATAAAATTAAATAGCCTTCAGTGAGAAGGTTTTTTAGGGTTTTCTTTCCAAATCACTAATTTTTTTTTTTGCCTTTAGAAGACTCATTTTCTTTGCAAAAATGTTTTTTCTACCTGGGACAAATTTGTAGAAACAGATTTACTGAGAAGAATTCTGACACTTTCCTGGCAACTTGCAGTGATGCCTGGTGAAAGTAGCTAAATTTTGCTGTAGAAGAAATTTGCAAAAACTCATGAAAACAGCTTTTGAACTCATCCAAATGTCACCCCCCTAAAGACAAATCTAAATAGAAATGTCAGGATTGTAATTTTTTACTCAATTCAGGAACCCCATTTGGTATACTGCCTATAGAGTTTAATATTAAAGTATTTTTTTTTCCACAGAAAACCCACTGACTTTAAGTGTTGATACTAATTTTTCTTTTAAAGCTGCCTAAACTGGGTATCTATTATATAATTTTGCCAGGAGACTTTTGCTTCTAGTGATTGCACCTTGAAGTCTCCCAAAATCTGGTAAGATCTATCGAAGAATGAAAAAAAAAAATGGTGGGTATCCCTGTTTTGCCCAACTCCCCATGATCAGACACAAGCAAATAAAAGAGGGTCCAAAGAAAAGCTAAGAGCTCTGTCCCTGCATGTCATGAATTACAGATCACTCATAGAATCATAGAATAGTTTGGGTTGGAAGGGACCTCTAAAGGTCATCTAGTCCAACCCCCCTGCAATAAGCAGGGACATCTTCAACTAGATGAGGTTGCTCAGAGCCCCGTCCAACCTGACCTTGAATGTTTCCAGGGATGGGGCATCCACCACCTCTCTGGGCAACCTGTTCCAGTG
>NW_008794414.1:4246171-4260134 GCF_000699145.1 Aptenodytes forsteri
AGCATAGCTTCCAGGAGGATCTGTTCCATGATCTTCCCAGGCACAGACGTAAGACTGACTGGCCTGTCATTCCCCGGGTCTTCCTTTCTTCCCTTTGTAAAAATGGGGGTTATGTTTCCCCTTTTCCAGTCAATGGCAACTTCACTGGACTGCCGATGGATAGTGGCTTAGCAACTTCATCCGCCAGTTCCCTCAGGACCCACAAATGGATCTCATTAGGTCCCATGGACTTGTGCACCTTCAGGTGCCTTAGATGGTCTCGAACCTGATGTTCTCCCACAGTGGGCGGCTCTTCATTCTCCCAGTCCCCGCCTTTGCCTTCCGTGGCTTGGGCGGTGAGGCTCGGGCACTTGCTGGTGAAGACCAAGGCAAAAAAGTCATTGAGTACCTCTGCCTTCTCTGTGTCCCGGGTAACCAGGTCTCCTGTTTCGTTCTGGAGAGGGCCCACATTTTCCCTCGTCTCCCTTTTATCCGCAACGTACTCTCTTTCGCCTTGTAAAAAAATGTAAGGATTGTAGTACAAAAGCTACCAGAGGACATCACCAGTATTTAAGGCTCCCTACAGTTGCAGGAAGCTTGGTCTGCTTAGAGGAACTCAGCAGTATCACTAGCTGGCTATTTCTCCTATATAAGAACATTTTTGGTTTTGTTTTGGTGAGCACTCTAGTCATGAGAAGAAAGTCCACAAGAAATTTGCATCCTACAGAGCAGCATGACAGGGACTTTAAACTGTGTATACCTGACAAAACTCATCTTCAGTGCAATGCTTTTTATATCTCCTGATAGTTCATCTCCTAAATGAACTTTAGACGCCTCTCATTTAAATTCTTCATGGGTATAACCTGTTAAAAGGTGCTTCACATGACAACTTAATAAAGGCTGATCTTGTGAAAACAGAACAGAACATGATGACAAGAAATTAGAGTACTATTCTTGGTTTTCCTTTTTTTTTTTTCCTAATTCTGAGAAATTTGTTTAACCTTGCTGTGCTTCATTGTACTCTCTATAAAGTAAGGATGATGATACATGCCTATTCTACAGAGATCTGGGAAAATAATTATCTTTACATTGAAAAGCTATGGGAATGAAAAGTATCGTTACTTCACTGTTATTTAATTGTATTAAAAATTATCCTTCAATTTCCATTACAGTCTTTGGTATGAAATATAACAAGAGTGGGCAGAAGTAATGAATGCCATAGTCCTTTGTTTTCTCCATGGGTAAAGGTGTTTAGTTATATGAATTGATTGGCAGATCCACGTCCTTTTAGAGAAACAGAGCCTATCTTCTGTTTGAAGGAGGAAGAAACCCTATCAAATTCCTATCACCGGTTTAGTTTAGGTTCTTCCCAGCCATTTTGTAGTGTTTCAGGTCTGGGAGCTTTTGGGTTTTGCTAGCATTACAATGCTGCTCTAGTAATTACACTGTGAAGAAAAATAATCTAAAAATAAGCTAAAGAAATCAAGCTCTCTGGCGTTAACATCCCAGATGGGAGAAGAACATCAGTAGGATGCTGACTAAACACAAATCTCCCTGCAGCTTTTTAATAAATTTTCCTCAATACAGTGCTGACATAAAGAAGGTATTTCAGAGAATTTTTTGTTAAATATGAATCTTACTTTATGACAGATCCAAGGTCCCACTGAAAATTAGTAACAATTAGGAGTAGTGCGACATGACTCCCTCCTTCCTTTGCACTAACCAATGACTGTGCTTCTGAACGCAACTCTTGCCAAATCAGAAGAGCCTGCAGCAGAAAGATTACTACATCAATATCATGAGGTCAGAAGCTATTTGATCTATTAAAAGGGAGCATTGTGATAGCTGAGCTATGCAGGTGAGATGCTGTAATAAAACCATATAATGACATTCCCTGTTCCCAAAGAATTTACACTCTATTATTAGGCAGAAGAAGTAATGAAGATATTTTGGATGTTACTGACCTTTGCAATAACACCACCTTTGGGTGTTACCCCCTGTGACCATTCGAAAAAAAAAAAAAGTGTGCAAGAATAACCCTAAGAATATTTAGAGGGTGCTTAAATAATAACCATCAAGGAAGAAGTTTACCAGAGTTAATTTTTTATATATATATATTTAATAAGTTTTTATGGCTTCAGATAAAATGTAGGTATTGAGTAAGTTGGTTTGAAATTTTGGAAACTGGTTATAGCAGGTCAGATTTACATCCTAGCATGCTGGAAGGTTTACATCATGTCTCACTAAGGCGGCAATTGGCATTATTCGAACGCTGGGTCTTTACCTTTCCATGTTTCCATGTCTTTTCCTTTCTGTGAAATGAAGAGCATAATTCATCCTCCAACTATAAACGTCTTCAGACATTACAGTCCCCTGCAGCTCTGAGTCACAAATCAAGTACTTATTACAGTCTGGACTCAGTATCTGATTGTGTTTTGATTCCCAAGTTCTGGTTGCGATGAATGGTGTCGGTCTTCTGCAACAGCTAAATTAGTTTAAAAAAGCCACACAAACACTACAACCATATACTTTGTTTCTGTTGCAGAAAACTGGCTAGCCTGTGACAAAAGAAATTAATTCTAATGTTTGAAGGGGGTCAGTGAATGAATTAAATTAAGGTTCTGTAAGACTTCTCTTATATTTAATCACCAGAATAAAGAAGAGCTACTGTTATCTTCCGAAATGATCCTTCCTGGCTGCAGGGTAGAAAGTCAGAATAAAGAAAGGTAATACATTGACTTTATTACTGTCAGTGATAATAGAGATAGCACCAAATGAAAGGCCACAAGAAAAAGCCTCAGGGTCACTTGGCTAGACGAACTTGCAACAGCAGCATACTCACATTACACAAGGAATTGAAGCTACCCTGACAGTCAAGGTCTAAAGGGACCAAAAGTTCTAAGCAAGAAATTTCACAGAAATTTTTAAGGATCTGGGATAAAGTTGGATTGAACAATGTCTAAAGCTGCTTCTGTGTCATAACAGAGAAGAAAAAATCCTAAACTAGAATCCGAGAAAGTGTACCATTTGTAAAATTATTCAGAACAACTCTTAGATGTCTATGATGCATCTTTCATTGTGGCTTTCTAAAATCTGTTTCTAGTGAATTATTCTGGAAAGTACGATGCTTCTACCCTCTCCTCTTCACAGCTGAGGTTCAGGAAATTACTGCAATTCCTTTTTCTTTTATATTCCTACATATTCCTCTAAAGATTCTGGCAAATTTTGGAAGGTAGAAGACTATCATAAAATATATGAAGAGCTATGCAGTAGCCTTCATGTATTTTTTTTAATGTTAAAAGATGTGTACGAACAAAGTGAAGTGTGATGAAATAGCCCTGGTTGTGTGGGTTCTTTTTGTTTTGTGTATCTATATCTTGTGTCTCTGTGTAATTTTACCCTTAATACAGACGTATATGAAGAAACCCCATGAACCCAGCTGGATACCAAGTAATTTCATTTGTCATACAAGTTTTAGCTACATGCTTCTTTACATGCTGGGTAGTTTCTAGTGGCTTCTACTGCCCTAGAGGCTTGAAACCATTTGGATGCTATTCTATTCGCACGTCTTAATCACTAACTTTGTGTTCATTATGGGTTCAGTTTGCTATTATATGCCAAAAATACAAGTGGCTTTATTCAGGTGAATTAAAACACATTGACAAAAAGTATCAGTTACTTTCTTATAGAAAGGAAAGTTCTTGAGCTTCATTTCCCATTCTGCAGCATAAGCCTTATTTCTAGAGAACAAGAGTGTTAAATCAGCAGGGCTCTGCAATTACCGACTACTTAGAAGCCAAAGTGAGATTTAATTGTGAACTTTGTTCATTGATCTAAGTTGATGCTGGCACAATCTAAATATGGATGTTTACCTGCCATAGATAGATTTACCTGTAATCTACAGTATGCTTTGAGTTCTGTTTTTTCAATAGGAAGTGGTTATGTGAAGCACTGAAACACCTAAAAATTAGCTAGATACAGACAGATAAAAACAGGAAAGCCAATAGAAATAATTGTGTTCTCTAATATTAACACATTGTTGCCTATACACAATGTTGCCTATAAACATTTTCACGAGTACAGATTCTGACTGATTATATCCCAGAAAATGTAAAAAACCACAGCAATTCAGTTAAATACAGTTCATTCCTTGGGGGAGGAAAAAGACATAACTTGAAAGTCCTCCATTTGGACTTGATCAGTTGAAAAGCTCAATGTCAGGGCTGAGTGTGCCAATAGGCTGTAATGGCTCTGATGAGCCCCACCTGGGACCTCCACACACAACCCCTACCCATGGCCCCAGAAGATCCATTTAGCCTCAGGTTGCCCTATGCTGCAGGTGTATCTACCACCCCCATCCCGGCATTGTTGTTCACACTTCCTGGATTGACCTTAGATCTGGCTTGTTGTCGCCTTACGGTCCCTGGACTCTTCATAGGATCTGTTGCTGTTACCACCTTGCATTGATTATCCAGCTCACATGCTATTGGACTGTGCCCTGGCAATGAGGGCACTGCTCATCCTGTGCTGTGGCTCCTCTCAGCTCCTGGTTCGCCTTTAACCTTAGAGTCCTGCGCTTGCTGCTCCATGGTACTCAGTGGCCACCGTTTCTGTCAAAAGTGAATCTCTCTTAGAAGTGAGGCACCTGAAAGCACTCAGCATATCATGCAGATAGGTATGCGTGGAGGAGCCCAAGTCTACCACTCTCACTAGCAGCATGCTTCACTTACAAGATTTGCCTTTATTATCTTTTTTCTTTCTTTTCCTTCTTCAGCCACTCTTGCTTCTCAGAACCTTTCCAAAACGTGCTAGTGACACTTCCTCCATGATGCAGATGCTAGGGTCTAGCTGTGCTTCAATCTATATGGCTTTGTACGAGAATAGCTGAAGGCAGAAAATATGTTGCAGTTAGCGCTAGTGGAAACAGCTGCAGAAATGACCATAGAGAGATTTGTGTAGTCAAAAAGAAAAAAAAAAGTTATAAGCTTGAGCTTTGTTTTGCACTATTCTCATTAGCTATTTTCTGCAACCTTCTGTAACTTCTCAGATCCCAGTTTCATGTCATATACCCTTTTTCTTCACTCTCTCTCATCCTTTGTTTCCTGCCTTGCCCTTTTATCCATCTTCTTTCCTTCACTCTTCCTTAATCTTCTCCTAACTAGCTTTACATGCCATAAAGTTGTGAAACTAACCCAATGCTTGCTACTGCCATATAGTTCACTCATATGCATATTGTTCCCCATAGCCACATTCAATTAATTAACTCCAGTGGCGGTACCTTACCTAGCTAACCTCTCATAATTTTTACCTTTCTCACCATTACTCCAAGAGCCAGAAGAATAAAACAGGGGAGAATATTCAGGCCATTTAATTTCTTCTACTATATACCTAAAGGTGTGATGTACAACCATGGAGGAGGGTTTCTAGGAAAGCACTCCAACTAATTGGTTGAGAACAGATCTGTTCCAGAGATCCTTTACATCTCTCTTAGCAATCTAGTTTCATGTAACTTAATAAATAATGTGCTCCTCAGACACAGTTATGAAGTTTTGCTTTTACTGCCCCAGCCATCTGCACGTATATCAAGGAATTAACAATAGTCAACTGCATCATCCAAAAAGCAAAACTAAGCAAAAAAATAGGTGTAAAACCTCTGCCAAATTTGGAGAAAAATATCAATTGTTTTTTTGGAAAGCATTAGGAGTTTGGATGAGGCTAAAAGAAAAGATTATGTTCTGTTAGAAGACCTTTAAAAAGCAATCTGCATGCTGAATATTAAGCACAGATCTTTTGGTAAGTCTGTTGGATCTAACGTATTCTTTCTCCGTTTCTCATAAAAAATACTTAAAATGTAGAATATTGTATCCTGTGAACTTAAAAAAAAAAAGCACGTTAATTTTAATAATCTCTATACAAGAAAAGATTGTTTCCTTGTCTTTTTGGTAGCCTGTTGCTAAAGGATGGTTTTATACAGTCCAAAACAAGACTAAATTAATGTCTATGACAACTCAATCCTATTGATTAAGACATTAAATTCTCTTAGGGGGAAAAAAAAAGTTAACCTACTCACTTTGCCGAAATATTTAACGTGTTAGAAATGAAACTAGAGACATTTGGATTTTTGACATATTTACAACATGCAGATAGCTTTCTTCATCTTTCCTACTTAAAGATGAAAGCAGCATGTAAGAAATAGGTACCTAATAGATTGTCACTCTAAGTAGATGGTTGGTCTTAAAAGCTTCTGAAATTATTGCACGTAGGCCAGATGACTAATGACAGTATGAGGACTAATGATAGTGTATTATCAGCCCATAGGCAAAAGAGAGGCTCTACAAGTTAAATGTTAATTCATATATTACATATTGTTCCATGTTTGATTAACAAAATTAGGCAAAATTACAGGCAAATTCCCAACATTTATTAATTTCAGAATAAAATTTTTGCTATTATTTAAGATACAAATATAGTAACTTCCTTTTAACATGACTCATTCAAGGGAGACTCATAGACTGTTTGGCTTCAAACTATTAATCATGGTGGCATATAATTTTTCTCAGTTCGAAGGACTGTGTTGCTTCTAAAGAAAATAGCATTACAAATTTAGCAAAACACCCTATTGATTTAAGCAAAGGATGACACAAAGAGTCTGTTGTTGATTCACTGTCAGTTACAGCCAGAGACAAATCAACATATTTCCATGGAGAATGTCTCGTGCTTGCAGTTTACAATCAATGAGTAGGACAGAGGTGATAATATATGACACTTTCTGCTGGCACATTCATTTTGTACCCTAATATACCTCTGAGACAAGTTACAAATGGTTGAAAGCAGAAACACTGAAGGAAGACATTTCTTTTCCCATCACGGGTCATGGAAAAAAAAAAGTATTGAAAATAGGTATCCATAACCTTTTGAAAAAGAATGGCTTAATATACTCTATTATTTGTAAAATATCATTACAGATGAATAGGCTACTTCTACACATGAAATCTAAAAGACAAACACTTGTGTTGGTACCAAATTCTAAAAGATTTTTTTAACTTATGATTGCATGACTAGATTTTATTTTATAGTATGTCAACTATTATCTAGATGTGATCAGTTTGTTATGTTTATGAACAACATTTGGTTATATACTTATCAGTGACTACAGGCCACTGGAACCCTTCCGTTGCTACGACCTCAGGCTTGTTCTTAACAGAAGAAAAAAACACTAAGGCATGAGCAGTGAATTGGAAAAGTAATCTGAAGAAGGCCAGACAGCTGATCATGAGAGACACATCCTTGAGACCAATGGCCACAGATTCCATTTTATTTCATTTTTCATTTCATTTCAGTCATTTTCATCTTTAAGTTAAAACATATGTATTTTTTTCTAGCATGTGCTTTCAATGTTTTAAAATATGAACTGAGCATAACTTATGTTCTGACAGCTAAAATAATACTTCTGGCTCTGCGCCATCCTTTGCCTGCAGCCAGGAGCACTCCCAGCATGACAGCTCCAGGGGGCCTGAGCGTGCTACTACCACCCTAGCAGAGGATTTCATGGCAAAGGAAAAAAAGCCTCCCGCGCGCTCCTAAGCAGACATATGCAGGTATATCACTTTTGGTAATTATCACTGCTATTCCTGCTTACTCAGGGCAACAAAAGACGACATTTCTGCTACTATTTTATCACATTTCCCTGATAAAGCAGGTTAAGAGTTGTGATCATTAAACGGGGCAGGAGAGCTGGGATGCACGGATAGATTACAGGCATCCCAAATAAATGTATGTGACTCAAACCCCAACACATTTTATTTGGAACTGATTCTGTGTGCTTCAGAGGAGCACGATCGTGATCTGCAGCACGTGTAACACTGTTCAATTGCTTAATGCAATTCATGTCTGAGAAGAGTGTATTTCAAAATCTACAGCAATGAAAATCTCTATTCCTAAAAATTACAAATGCCTTAGCAAGGTTACAGTACCAACTGCCTCTCTGAAGGGCGTGGGAGAGGGACAGAGTGTGCACTACTAAAAGAAAATTTAAGTGGCAAGTCTTAAAGACCAGTAGGAATACTCTATGAAGTAACCTGGCACATAGGCATGGCCTGGAGTAAATGATGATTTACTCCTTTTAAAGATGCCTTTTTCAGTCAGCTAGCTCTGGAGCTTTTGGGAGATGTTATTCTGATCTAAAGCTTGAACAGCACATAACCACTTTTATCTAAGACAGTTATGCTGGGTTTGTTTACCCAAATTCCAGATTAACAGGCCAAAGATGCAGAGACACTAGAGCTTGCATATGTAGATCTTACCAGTCTTACAGGTGAAATCTTTTAAATCTCACCTGTCAAAACAACACCATACAAATGTGACTAAACTACTTCCAGAGCCAGGCCACACCTGAAAGCAGCACAGCTGCATTCCAGTTTCAGAGGTCCACATCAACAGCCTACAAAGCCAGCTTGATGTTTTGCTACTCATCAGAACTGGGGGTTACAATGAGGTCCGTGACCGTGCAGTCAGACTAGTCCATTACAGCTTAACTATGAGTGGATTGGTGCTGTATGTGCAACTGAATGGACTCAGCTTGGGGTTTGGCGCTCTGTGGGGGCTGATCCAGTTCCCTTCCTGGGAACTTGGAACACTACTTACTATAAATCTTTGGAAATGACATGATGGCTGCTGGGGTACAGATGAGAGCCACAGAAGGTACAGTCCATATCTGGGAGCAAAGAATGCAAAAATAAAACATTTTGAAAGTATGGTAGGCAGGCCAGACATGAAGGGCAAGAGAAACTGCTTTCCAGCAGTTATTTCATTACTTTTCCCTTTGAGTTACTTATAATTTTCTTAACAGTACAGTATTTTTTGCTCTGAGACAAGATGTTAATGTGGGAAGACCAGGTCTGCAAGAGAGGAGAAAGCCACTGCAGCACTTCTCCATTTCAGAGCCCTCTTCCTGAAACAGGCTATGCCAATGACAACATACGATACAGTGTGAAGTACGTGCTCACTGTATCCAATTGCCAGAAGTGATATCTACTGTAGGGAGCAGAGGACAGTATCTGAAAACTGTAACTGCTACTTATGTAGCACATGGTTTTTGTGTTCTACACCTGTAAAACCGACCGGTCAAAGTTTGTCAAGAAAGAAAATCCACCAAAAATAAAGGAAAAAGGCGGCAATGAAAAGAAAAATTAAAAAGACAAAGAAAGAGCTCAATGCATATACTGTATGAAGGCAAGAATATCAGGAAGATATCAATATGAGAAGGCATACAAAACAGACATAGTAAATCAAATATTATTTTAAAATGCTTGATAATTAAAGATGAAACAAAAGAGCAGAATGAGATTAGATTAGGGGAAGGAAGTCTAAGATTGTGGAAACTAGAGAAAAAATTAGTTACATGTAAAACGCATGAGAAACAGGATGTTACACAAAGACTCACCAGAAGCTGTAAGTTTTAAACATAAATTAAAAGCATGTGGGCGTTCAGTGTAGTTTCAGTACGAAGACACTATTTTTTTTAATTTTGTGGAATAGAAGGAAAGCAGCAGCTTCTGATTTCCTTATCAGTCTAAACATTGGACTAAGTTCAGAAAACAATGGATTCTTCTCATCCTACTTATGGCTGCTCTTGGTGACACTCTTTGTCCAGTTCTTCAGCTGAAGTTCTTCAGCTCCAACATTTTTAGTTTCTAATGACTGTGCTACATTGGCTATGTATTGTCCCTCTGATGAGAATAAGAAAAGAAGAAGAAACAGCAACTACCATTAAGTCTGAAAACTCTGGTCTTACCATCTTTTTGAGGACAATTTTTTGTTCCTGCTTCATTGGTGCCGTGGTTTAACCTCAGCCGGCAGCTGAGCACCACACTATTGGTATAGTGGAAGATGATGGATATTTTCAATAAGGAAAAATATGCGAGAAAAAAATCCATTAAAAATGCAAGAATTGGCAATATTACACCTTTCACAATTATTTTATTTAGTTGAACCACTAACAGCTGAAATTATTTGCCAGATTAGAAATTTATAATTTCAACATTTCTCACAGTTATTTTAAAAAATTACTTTCAATTTTTGTCTTAGCTTTTTGTCTGCCTGTGATGTAATATCAAGTACTACTTACCCAGATCTTTGTATCATCCCACTCAAGCCAATTCATCTGAATATATAGAGAGGGTCTATGCTTTAAACAGAAATTTAACCTTAACTTTATGGATCAGGTTATCTATTTACATTTCCAGAGTATTTTGATTTAACATATTCTACATTGGTTCATCTCTATTTTACTTCTCTATTGGGGTATTTTTTTACATGGGCTTTCTGGACTATGTGCAGACCCAACACTACATCCTGTTTTACTTTTTTATTTAATTTTATGGCCTTCAAAAAGCATCAGTTGAAAAACTCAGGCAGAAGAAACTTCCAATAAAGAAGGAATTCTGATTGTTTAGATCTCAGGGCCACCATCAATTACTTCTTAATTATTTTTTCTCAAGCTGACTGAACCTCTATATAGCTAGATACTAGTTATAACAAATGTGGTTGAAGAAGTTAAGCGCTGACATTCAGAACACTCCTTCAGATGTTTGTCAGTAGGAAAAACAACGGGCAGGTAACCCACAGAACAGTAAATTTCCATAATTAAAACAGCTACCTTAAGATTTGTTTTTATGTTTTGCACAAAGTGTCTTTTTCACTCATCTAACACGAAAGCCAAGGCCAAAAAGGAAAGATAGAATGAAAAATTACCAGAAAAATCTGGTTTCATTAACTACAGAAAAGAGCAGAATCAGAAAATGATCACTGTTTCAAAATGATAGTAAGTTGTGAATATTTTCTAAAAAGTTGTGTCAACATTCAAATGAATGCACCACAATGTGAAATAACTGATTAGAAATACAGCTAAAGTGTAGTTCTCTCATATCCTTCTCCTTCCATTAGCTTTCCATAGCTAAACAAGCAAGTAAAGAAATTCTTACTTGATATGGGTAATACTTAAGAAATCCAAACCTTAAGAAATCCAACAAAGCATTATACTGTTACACTTTATTAAAATTACACTTTTTTGTAGAACATCAAAAATATTTTAAACACTGTCAGCTAAAGCTCCATTAAAAATTTTACAAGTTTAAACTTTATTCAATTACCAAAATGGCATCTATCTCTAAAAATAAATTTTCAAGAAAAATACTTGTTTTGCATAGATTTCCTGTATATATATTCAAAGACATTTAACATAAGATTCAAAGACATAGAACATAAGGTTTAAAACCCGACAAATCAAGCCAGCTTAAATGCAATGATATGTAAATGGTTTTCATTAACTAAACTGAGATGTGCAAAAATATAAATTATGCATTATTTGTTAGTCCTGTGTTGACAGGTTTACATTCAAGGAATGCAATTTGCACTACTCTACTTTTAAGCCAATGCCACTTTTAGGAAAGTCAAAATGCTGTTTTAGTCTAAAGAGCAACTTTTTTCTACATAAATAAGAAATTAAATATACCTAACTACTCAATATATATGACATCATCTTTATTTGGAATAGTTTTCATTATAAATTGCTGTGCATATCTGATTTTCTTTTCAATATGGTAACAGTTAAGTCTCAATACTTAACCATAATTATCCCTAGTAGCAAATTTCAAATTTAGCTAAAAAATGGCAGTCTTGAATACATATTTTTCTGTTAGGCATCTGAATGTTGTAACTTTCACCAGCAGCACAGAATGAAGACAAACTAGAGTCTTCCACCTAGTTCAGATTTTCTTTATTTGCATGATCATGAAAAAACAACAGAGTATCAGAACAAAGTATTGAAAGAATAAATAATGCTTAAATCTGCAGAGACAGTAAAAAAACCCCAAACTTTTACAGAATAATGAAGTTTTGGGGGCACATTAGCCTACACAACCCATTGTTTTACAAGGGTGAAAGGATGTTCACTGTGCTTCAGTTAAGAAGTGCTCTATATGGGTTTTGAACTCAGCTAATTTATACAGAGTTTTGACGGGTCTGTCATGTAATACTAAGCTATGTCTTTTGAGAATATTAACTTACACTCAAATGAAATTATGCACATCTCAAATTTAAAATAATGTGACAATAAATATCTTTCACATCAAGATGCAGAAGTTAGATACTGCAATAGAAAATATGTACCTTGCTTCTGGTTTGATCATGGATGACAGGAGTTAGAGTAGAGTTGGAGAATCGTACATGCTTGAGTAGAATTTTCTGCTAGACCTGAATGCTGAAGCTTCTTTTCAGCTGAGAGAAGACGGCAGAATGACCTTCCTAATTGGTTGTCCATGTCCACTGTAAATGGAAAAAAAGTGGTACCAGTTCAAGCATAACATGGTAATTTACAGGAAAAAAGACTATCAGAAAATTCCCTTAAAATTAAATGAGCAAAATATGGCCATAAATTCTGTCCTGAGTGAATACTGATTAAGTGCACCTTGTCTGACAGGTAACGAGTATGAGTTGGTCATGCATGAGAAGATCTAGGACGTAATGGGAAGACGGGGAATGAAAAACAGGAAACCCTCATACATACAATAGGCAAGGAATTATACACACTTATTCCACCTATCTAAAAATTCTTAATAGATAAAATACTCAATGCCAGCAAAAATTATTTAAGTTCACTATCTGAGGGCAAGGCATATTTCAGTGTAAAAATGGAATTTATTTGTTTCTCCTCCCCTCCATTTCTCTCATGCAAGGGGGCATCAGTTACAGCAGTAATGGTATGGCAATTTGTATGACTACTTGAATCCCTCAGCCCAACTAACAAAAGACAGAATTATTTCTCAGTCATAGCCTAGCAGAAACTCTCCCCCTTATGTTTACAATTATCTCCACCTCAGTTGTTGCCACCTACAACCATTGTGTGCTGCAGGTATTAACTAATTCTGCCCCCAACAGAGTAATACTCACTCCTGGCCTCTTACCAGCTACATTTTTGTGTACTTCATTTCTCAGGGCTTTTACTTAGAAATCCTGTTCCACCAGTACTCAAACTTTGGCTAAAGCTCAAAACTTCATGCCTCTCAGCTGCATTTCACAAAAGTCCCAATGCTTAAACCACTCCAGATTAAATTATTATTGTAAATGTCACCAAGTTACCTAAATTGCTGTTTTTATTGTAACAACCACCCTAGATCTTCAGGTTTTCATATCCACTAACCCGAAATCCACAAACACTACGCCTTTTGCCTGATCATTTGGCGAACATGAACTTACTGTTCCAGAAGTGTGAATATCATCCATTTTCTGATACTGATCTCTGGCGTTTCTCATTCCTCTCAATGGAAAACTGATTAGTCAATCTGCTACAAGTCCTGACACCTGTGTACTTTTAATTCTTCAAAACACCAGAAGCAGCCTACTTTTCCCACCCTCTGTCTCCCCACATCTCACGTAATTCCTCCAGCCCCCTTTGAAACCAACGATGAGACAATGCCTTAGAAACCTCACTTGAGACCAGGGCTCAGAATGACCCAATGCTTTTGATCATCTCGGGCGTCACCAGCCTGCACCGGGGCCCCCCTGTCTCGACCTCCACTTACTTCAGTGTATTCCCTTCCACAGTACTTCCTCCTTTCACCAAATTCCTCTGAGCTTTCCCTGGGATCCCCGTAGTTTTTCAAACTATCTCATCTTCCAGAGCATCGCCAGCATCAAAGCCTGAAGTCCCTTCTCTCGGAGCGGGGCAGTGCCACTTTCTGACTCCCCTTGTGAGAGGCCGGACCGAAGCGGGATCTGAAAAGATGCCGGCCTCCCCCTTTGCCCCTGCTCGTCGGAGGAAGACGAAAACGCCGTAAAATTAGGAGGCCCGGTGAAAGCAGAGCAATTTCCGATGGGCACCGGGCACCTTGCCCCATTTTTAAAAACCGGGGCTGAGAAGCTGCCTGTCCTCCTTCGCCCTCCGGCGGTGCTGCCTTTCCTCCCCCCGCGGCCGGCCCCGGCCCCC
>NW_008794414.1:4261412-4262930 GCF_000699145.1 Aptenodytes forsteri
CCCCCAAGTCCTTAAAACCTCAGGGTCTTGTGGGGGCTGCGTCTTCCAGGCCGAGGCATTTTGGAGGAGGCAGAAGGGAGCGCGAGACAACATTTTATTTTGTTTCAAGAAAAACCTGTGGGCTAAGGAAGGGTATCTCCTCTTTCGGGAGAGGAGGTGGTGTGGCAGCAGTGAGGGGAAAATACTTTGTTTACATAAATGGAGTGTGTAAAACGCACGGTAACTTCGCCTTCCGCCCCGCAAGCCACGGTGGGTAGGCGGCGGTAGGAGTCGGTGAGCGTTAGTGGCGGCAGCCGCGAGGGAAGGAGAAGGCTGCCGCTGCCTCTGCCCCCCGCTTTGCCATAAACGCACATTTTGTTTCTGTTTACATTGTGGTCTCTGTTTTGGCTGGGAGCAGCGTAAGGGGAGGAGCAGGAACTCGCTCCGGGGCAGCCACCTCCTCCCTTCTCTGTTTTCTTTGTTGTTATCTCTTCGGGGGAGGCGTCCTGGGGTCAAGCCTGCCTGTAGCTGAGCTGCGGTCTGCGGTTAATGTGATTTCTCTTCGGCCCGAAACCTCGGGCCGCCTTCTTCTGTGCATGTGCAGGTCTTGTCTTTCTTCCGTCGTCGCCCTCCTCCCCCCCTGCCTCGGCAGTTGTCGTGGGCTCGCAGTGAAGTTGGAGGAAGGGGAAGGGAGGGCAGAGGGGGAAGGAATCTTGGCATTTATTTGATACGCAGTCAGCAGCCTGGGCCTGCTTTGTACAGCTCTGTCGTCTTTGACAGCAAAAGGAAAAAAAGAAAGACCTGGTGGAAGGAGGGGGAATGTTCATTTTTCTTGGTGGAAGACGAAGGAATCTTCAGGGTCTGTAAGAGAAGAGATGGAAGTGCTGAACTGCTGCAGCATGTCAAGAATGCTTGTGTCCTTGCAGTACTTCCCAGTGCCCATGTTGCTACTGTTCTCCTAGCGGGTGTTTTTTACTCCTGTCAGGTAAAAGTCAAGCACGATTCAACTGCAGACTTTAGCAAGGAAGTAAAGTTTCTTCTGATAATAAGCAGTAAACTTTAAGACACACAGAAAAAAGAGACACAGGTAAGGATAGTCAGCACTTTAGTGAATTAATGAAGATAAAGGTCCCTTTTGACCATATGCCCTCTATTGCAGAGAATGCTTGCAAGATGCAAAACCTCTAATGCTTAAAGTTAGTAAATGATGAGAGTGTATTGTGTGAATGCCTTTGTAACCATAATTCATTATTCTTGCAAATGAACCATAATATGCGTGACACATTTTTTTTCCCCCCACAGGACCCTTACCTTACTCTGGGCAGGCCATCTCTGGAAGGAATCAGGCTTGGATAAATCATAGAATCATAGAATAGTTTGGGATGGAAGGGACCTCTAAAGGTCATCAACCCCAACCCCCCTGCTGTGGACAGGGACATCTTCAACTAGATCAGGTTGCTCAGAGCCCCGTCCAACCTGACCTTGAATATTTCCAGGGATGGGGCATCCACCACCTCTCTGGGCAACCTGTGCCAGTGC
>NW_008794414.1:4263391-4271109 GCF_000699145.1 Aptenodytes forsteri
ACATTGCTGGCTCCTGTCCAGCTTTTCATCCACCAGTACCCCCCAGTCCTTCTCGGCAGGGCTGCTCTCAATCCCTTCATCCCCCAGCCTGGATTGATACTGGGGGTTGCCCCGACCCAGGTGCAGGACCTTGCACTTGGCCTTGTTAAACCTCATGAGGTTCACACGGGCCCACTTCTCGAGCATGTCCAGGTCCCTCTGGATGGCATCCCGTCCCTCTGGCGTGTCGACCGCACCACTCAGCTTGGTGTCATCTGCAAACTTGCTGGGGGTGCACTCGATCCCGCTGTCTGTGTCACTGATGAAGATATTAAACAGTACTGTAAATGGAGCTGTCTTCTGTAGAACTCCTGCCTGATTTGTTGGGAAACTTTGAAAAATATTTTGGATATGTAGGTGGACAAATGTGTGAAAGATCTATTGGTATTTTAACTGACTTTGGGTGAATAAATATAATGATAGGAATGTAAGAAGTACGTGAGTGAAGTCAGAGAGCCACAATGAGGGCTTTGGTGATGGACACTTAGCCAGATGTTCTTTACAACAGTAAGTGTCCCTCAGAAATGCAAGGAAAAACAATTGGATGTTGTTGGGAGGTCTGTAGTGAGGAGAATGTCATGAAATCACAGAAACAGGAAAAAGTATGTAATACTGGACAGCCAAATGTTATCACTGGGTCTGTGCAGGATTAGGTTCCTTCCCTGCATAATCTCTGATCTTCGCTCCAGAATTCATGTAAAAATTTTTCTGCTTCTCCTAATTGGCTTTCTCTCTGGGTTTTCTTCATCTAATCTCAGACTTCACGTCGTGACTTGCTTTAGATATTTGACCAGCCAGTTTCAAATTTGCAGTACTCTTTATAAATTTATAAATTCTTGCCATTTTTATAGTCCTAATCTTGGCAGTTTGGTGATTTTTATTGCTCAGTCTTCTGTTTGCCTGTCAGTGACTGCTCCAAGCTGCAGCAGCTCCTTTTGAAGAGGCTTTTGCCTAACAGGAGTCTAAGAATAGAACCTGATTGCCAGACATGTATTGTAGTTTTCCATGCCTGTGCTGGACCATACTAGAGCAGTCACTTGGCTGTGTTTCTGTAAACTTGAAGTGCGGTTGCTTTGAGATGGTAAGTGTGTATGCTGAAGCTAAAGGTAGGCTTAGGCATGATACCAGTGCAGGTGGAAGTCTCTAAAGAGCATGTTGCCTGTGACTTTTTTTAGGCAAACTTGAAAGAAGAAACAGTAACACAAAGATCAAATTTGAAGTTCTTACTGCAAGACATGGTTAGCAATACAGTTTTTTCTTCCCCAAAGGTGCTCCCAAAACTCAATATAAGCAAGATAATTTTTCCATGCAGTGTTCCAGAAAGGTTTATGCCAGGAGTTTTAAGAGTTCCCCAAAACAAATACATTAAAAGCAATTCTGAAATAGGCCCTATGGGAATGCTCATCCCAGTCTTCAGTGCATGGTGAGAAACACCTGAGAATACGGTCATTGTTTCTGGATGAAAAGTGTCTTTACATGTACCTGTTCTTTTAATTTCCTGCGTCATTCCCATTTTCAGCAGGAGCGTCACAGAGATCTACTATTTTACCCTGCTGAACTGAAAGTGATGCTCAGTAGCTGATCATTAATTAGCTCTCTGTGTAAGAAAAGTGCCTTGAAGTCTACAGCACTTGGCACTCTTGAATGCAAACATCAATGAATATTACCTCATTTATTCTACCTACTTAGAATATAAATTCCTCAAAGCAAAAGTGGGAAGAATACATGTGCCATCTTGTTTTGCAGATGAATAATCAGGTATGTGACTGGCCTAAGGCACTCCAGGAATCTTCCGGTAGAGTCAGAAGTTGATCTGTATGCTTCATCTTCTCCAACCAACGAGTGTGGATTTTTTTGGATGGAGAATTCTTTTAATGTATCTGCTTTGCGAAGTGTGATCACACTGTTCCACTTCTTTCTTTTATGGAGTTCTAGGGAGTGAAGTAGTTTATATTAAATATTATGGGTATAATTACATTAAAATATCAGGAAATAACTACTGTGCTCCAATTCCTTTGGGACTTATTTGTGTGCACTGGATGTTAATGAGAGCCTTCAGGCCTGCTTAATGCAAGTTCTTAAAGCAGTTGCTGCTGCTATGTTGTTTAAGAAAATTGGGCTGGACTTCTAGGCCTTGAAGAAAGGGTAGAATTTGTAGCAGCTTAGGATGCTGAATATAATTTTTTGCAGGACTGAAAGATTAGCTGGCTGCCATTCAGAACAGTAGTGTTAGTTCTCTGTGCTTTTTGTCCTGGTACATCATGCCAACTTCGTGTTTCAGTTAGTGTTGCTACTTCGAAGTTGGCAGTGATGTTAACTAAACCCAAGGAGCTTGAAAACCTGATGAATGTATGTGCGTGGATTCTTGTTAAATGTACTTCTGATCAGAAGCTTATTGGAAACCTTGAAAGTAAGAAGTAAAGTAAAAGTAAACTGAAAGTAAAGATGTCTTTGAAAATGGCAGTTCTAAGAAACTTATTTCTGAAAGCAGGAAGTATTGGAAGTTGTATCTAGAGAGCAACTGTGGTGTCCATCACTTGTACATTGTGACTGCAATTGGTATGTGACTGACTTCTCAACAAAACTTATCAGTCCTTTAAATTGAAGCACAAAAATATAAGTTGTCCTTCATTGTGAGGAGAAAACACTGGTTTAGAAGTCATCATAGAGCAGTTTAAAAAAAAAAAGACAAAACCCCAAACTCCACAGCCCTAAAATAGTTTAGAGTTGACATCAGGAGTCAGCATGATAACTCTCAGGCTACAGATTCTGGTGTGTTCTTGTGGGGGAGTTCTGGAGTGGGGAGGTGACCATGGAGCAGGAGTAAACCTCTCTGGTTAGAGGGCTGTCTTGTGGCAGAAAAAGACTTGGAGCCCACTGCTTAGAAGATACAATTTAATGAAGGCTAATTTTGGAGTTCTGGCTTTGTTTTGTATAGTGTTAAGCGAAGAAAGGATGTAAAGATCTAGTTTGTTACAAGTGCCGAACATTGAGTTCTGTGAGTTGCACAGAGTTGGAGATTTAAGATATTGTGAGTGTTGTTAAGGTGACATAAAATATTGAGGCTTAGAATTTCTCTCAAGTATTGCATTTCAATCCAAATTTTCTCAAAGCAGTAGTTGCTCAGCATACAGCTGCAAAACAAATGCTGGATTTGGGTTTACAGTGTTTCCAGGATGTAAAAGATGACAAATGGAATTAACGTTTTAAAAACTTGTTTGAGGAAACAATCCAGAACTTGCCAACAAAAATGTAAAATTAGTTTTTAAAACTAATTAAAAAACCTAATGGGCTTAGAGCAAGTGGTTTGATAGCAATGTGGGATGTTTGGAATCTTGCGTGAAGGACGCTTATAGGAAGGTGCTATAGCGCATCTGAGTTGTCAGCATGGAGCTGTTAGATATGAGATAGGGTTTACTGAAGGCCTGCATTCTTCCGAAGTTTAAAAAAAAAAAAAAAGGGGGGGGGGGGAAGATGCCAGGCAGAATAAATCTAAGTAGAGGTAGCTGAGCAGTTAGAGAAGGGAGAGCCTTTGTCTTGGTTGCTAACATGCATGCTCTACTGGAGATTGTGTGTGCACAAAGAATATGTGCACAACCAACCAGTTGTGTGGCAGCGTAGTGACTGTGAACAGGATTTCTGTCCTGAGAGTTTCTAGAACCTGGTGATGACAGACTGCACATTCAGTTCTGGTTACAAGTCAGAGTGTCTCCAGGTTTGTTCTTTTGGTCTCTTTTCTTATGAGTCTTTTGGCCGATGATGCCTTAACTTTTATCTGGTTGCTTTTCCAGTCCCAACTGTTGCATTCCTTTCAAAGGACACATCCCTCAGCTTTATGTGGTTTGAGTTCTGTCTAGGAGTCTTAAATCACACAATAAGAGCAGCTCTTCTCGCTTATTTGTGGGGAAGCAAGGACAGGATGTGGGCAGAAGAGTTTTCTGTTGTGTTAGTTAACACTAATTGTTGCCATATCATAGGCCAAATAGCTTATAGTTAGCATGAGCACCTAAAATAGCACTGGAGGTCTGTGTTTAAGCACCTGAATCACATAGCAAGTATCAAAGGCTTGCTGTTATTATTGCAAAAACTTTTCTTTGCATGATTTCTGAATAGATAATGCTTATTAAAGCTGTCAGTAATCATGATTATTTCTTCCTTTTTTTTTTAAAACAATTGGCTTGTTAAAGTCCTAAATAATAGGTACGTATTTCTAATGGCAAATCAAGCAACCTTGAAAACTAAGAGCAACGACTTTGTGATACTGGATAATGTTCCACCAGGAGTCATCTGACTGTTATTGGGAAGATTTTTTTCTTTTTTTTTCCAGTTTATGTCTACAAATGCTTTTATAGATTTAGTGGGAGGAGACAGAAGTCAAATCAGAGTTCTTATACAATAGTAGTTTAAGATGTAGTGAAAGACAGTATGCAGTAATATAGTAAACACAAAATACATGCACTCCTGAATGTAACTATTCAAAGTATGTGTATTGGTACTATCCTTCAAGCAAAACAAATAGTATTTGCTATCAGTTCTTGTTGTCTTCAGGAGGGAAAGGGAACTAAATTTCAAGGAGAACATCTCAGAGTTTACATGTCTTTCCTAATTCTTTGTTCATATTAAAAAAAAAAAAAGACAAAAAAGCTGCTTCTCCAAAAAGAGATACCTGCATCAATGTATGGCTTCCATAAGTGAAGTGATAAAGTCATTGAAATTGTTTATGGTAATAGTCAGCTAGTGAATCACATCCAACAATTGATATGCTTGTGGTGTCCCTGTCCCAAATGAAAGGCTTGATTCCTATAAATGGTTGTTTCAACATTGAAAGAGGAATTAGGACCATGTGGTTGGGAGAAAATGAGAAGTGGTTACTATTCTGAGAATTTATTTGTGTTATTTCTGTAGCAAATGTTTTCAGTGGATATTCAGGAATCACCATGTGATTTTCTTGACAAATATTTGAAAGAAAAAGCCAAGTAATACTCTTCAACCCAGTCAGGACCACTGTGCTATATAATGGTCTATATATCGAAGTTAAAGATAAGAGAATTGGAGCCACTATCCTGGTAATCATATTTTCAACACAATTGTTTTTGTTTGATAGGTATGGATAAAATGTATGCAAGTTAGCATTGCTGAAAGAATGAACTCTGAAGTTCACTAAAGGAGATGCTTGATTTCAGCAAACAAAGCAAAAGTTAACATTCCTAGAGTACTAATAGTTTCAAGTAACTAGGAATGCTGTGAGTATTTCTACTAGGACATCAGTTTGCCATTAAAGGATTTGATTTCCATCTGAAAATCTTTGCCCGAGACCCATAAAGTTCTTTTTTACTCTTGTTCGTGTTGGATTCTGGCAGGTGGGGTTTTGCTGACTCTTTTTCTGCTGGGACATATGACCCTGCTGTTTATTTGCAAAACTCTCCCCTTTACCCTTTTGAGAATGAACTGTGGTTTTGTTTCCATTCAGTGTAGTCACCTGCTGTCCAGTTTCTTAAGCTTTGCTGTGTTTTTCCTTCAAGAAAATCTAAATTTGGCATTATTGCAGTCAGGACGTCAGTGAAACTGGAAGCACATAGAAAAGTTGAGTTGCTGAGATTCTTTAACTTTTGCTGAGCTGACAGTTGCAACGTTAGAAATCCCATAGGCCTTAGTCTCTGCTTACTTACTTCAGTTAATTATGCATTCATTATGACTAAGACTCATTTCTGCCGAGTTTCCTGAGATTCTGTGATGTTTTCTGGAGTAGCTCAGTTGTCAGAAAGAGTCAGTGTAGGATTTGACTTGTCCGTTCTGGGATGCTCTAGATAAACTGGAGTTGTTTGTGATGTAACTAAGGCAGGTTATGTGACTGTAGCAGCCTCTTGTGTTGTATCTGTAAACTACACCTCTCAGGTGAAAACCATGTGCTTTGTATGACTGAAAAAACCCTAATGGGGTAGGATTATGGGGATGAAGATATACTGACACTGTGCAAGTGCACAGCTGCTACATCAAGCAATGATAAAAGGTTTTCAACTTCCGTTTCTTGGTGAAATATTTGTATGAATACCTTGAAATGGTCATTGAAGCTTTCCCAAATGCTCCAAATTGCCTCCAGACCACATCTGCTGTTTGTACTGTAAGTAAATCATAACTTTGGAGCCATATTTGTAAGAGTACCTGATTCACACCTGGAGACAAAGAAAAACAATAGTGCAGAAACATTTTGAAGTTAAAAATGTGCTCATGTATTTTTGTTTTGGCTTTTAAAGAAGGCCTATAAGGGGTTTTGTTCAAGTATTTCTAGTTCTTAGTTCAGGCATGCATGGCCCCAGGCCCAGCCAGTACTGAGGCTAAGCACGTATTATCAGTAGCACACAAATACATGTATTCAGCATGTACATATATAAATACACAGTTGGCCACCACATCAATGCAGAAAACACAGCACTAATGTAAGCCCAAACTGTCAGTGGCCTTATCCTGTGGATGGTCAAGCTGAATGTCTGCTACTGGCAAACACATGCATGTATGGATCCTTCCAGTTGCTGGGTTTAGATGCCCATTCTACCCTGAAACTGGTCCTTGGGTCCATTTATCCCCATTGCCTCTTAAACACACACACACACACACTCGTGGTCAGCCACCCCCCCCCAAACACCACAGGTTCTCCAGCGGTTCCCTTGGACCCCCCTTTTCCTCCAGCAGCCAACTCCTTCGGTTGCCTCGCTCGGACGGTCTGCCCCATCACTGGTTCCCAGGCCACTCTGCTAGTTTGCTGGCTAGTCCTGCTTGGTATTCCTTGTGATCCCACCCTGACCTGCAAAAGCTGCCCCCCTCCTTTGCTGGCACCACAGATCCACGGGCTCCTGTGACCTGTGGTCTGACTCCATTTGTCACATAGACACACATGCACACTGAATAGAGCCTCAGGAAAAGAGTTACAAAAGGAGACTAATGAGCAGACAGGACAGACAGCGGTGATTTAGGGGAGAGCGCAGCTAGACAGACATACTGACCTGCAGCCTGTTCACGGATGACCTGTCCCTCTTTTCACCATAGCCCTCTGCTTTCCCATGCTTGTTCCTCCCCAAGCCACTTTGATCCCTCCCTTTCCCCACCTTTGCTTCTTCCCCTAAACTTCCCATAACAGGACGTGTGCAATCCCCAAGAGCCTTTCCCCTGCACCTCATGGTAAATCTGGTAGCCCTGTAAGCAGTCCCACCTCTCAATCTGAAAAGTGCCCTGGAGAGGCCTGGTGGCGGTGGGGACGGGGGGAGAGCTGATGGTTCTCCTGTGATAGCCCTGGGAGCAGCTGGGTCAGGGTATTTAGCTGGGTTCCCCCCACCTGCAAGTGTGCCTTTCTGCTCCTTTGTCTGTGTGCGGAATAGCTTTTTATCGCATAACCTAACAGTGTTAACTTTGATATGTGCTGGCAAATAACCTGTTTAATCATTTGCAAGCACAGTTGAAAGTTTATGGTAGAAATTACTGGCTGGCTACAGAGATGTGAATTAAAGTGATACTGTTACAAAAGCAGTAATTTGAAATGTTAGCTCAAAGCGTAGGGTATTTTAACAGCAGGAACAGGGAGAATGCTAGAATGATTGCATGAAACTTTGTGGAACAGGCTTTGGTAACAGTACTAATGCTGTAACCTTTTAAAATTGTGAAATAAGGAGGAGTTTTTTGATACA
>NW_008794414.1:4271120-4275567 GCF_000699145.1 Aptenodytes forsteri
ACCCCACCCCCCCCCCACCCCCCCCCCGGATGACTTGCATTTGTGTAGAGACTTCTTTGGTAGATTTTTAAAATATATTTAGTTCATACTTGATTTGTATGTTTTGAAAGTTTTGATAAATCATCACTTTCCTTTGGTAAGACCCATGAAAGGATAGTTAATCTCTGTTTTATATAAAGTAGGCATTGGATATCTTGAGAAATAGGGATTTATGGACAAGGTCATGTCATTTTAGAGTATGTTTTTTATGGATTTATGGTATGTCTGGAGAATGAGGCAGATGATGACATGGGCCTTAAAGTATGAGGCATTTGGAGATACGCAGGATTTGGGGATTAAAAAGAAGAAAGTTATGTGCAAGTAAATATCCATCACTTTCTTTAACAAGATAAATTAAAAGTAACTGTTAGTGTACATGTGTTACAGTAAACAAGTTACATTTGAAAAAATTGGTAAATCCAGTGTGATGCTTCTGGAAGATTGCATCGGTGAAAGAATTTTGTATCTTTCTGAGGAAGAGAAACAGGAAACAGAGTAGGCCTTACTCAGTCATCCCTCTTGAAGATTACAGGCCTAAGTAATAAAGTAACTTCTCAAAACATACTGTTGTATTGCACTGGTCTATTTTAAGAATTTAGTAAACAGGATCAGGACTTGAATTTTTTATTTATTTAGCATCTTATAAGAAGGGGACACATAATAAATAAAGGTTGAGATTCTCAGGCTGTGAAGTAAACATTTTGATCATACATTATTAAAAGTTGTTTATGCTGTGATTATTACATGTTTTTTTGATGCTTTTAGATAAATTTCTAAAGATCAGAAAACCCGAGGGCTTTAGTGCACTTGGAGCTTGATAAAGTTGGCTGATATTTTTGTTTTTTATTTGGGCCTGGGTTTTTTTGTAGAGACTGCAGTTAATGCATAGCTCTAAGATGAGGTTTCAAGTGTCAGGAATGTAACCATCTTCTATTTTTACACTTGACCTCATTTCTATTTTCTTTTAGGCCTTTCTTTCTGAAGGCAACAGGCGTATGTTGTTCTGTTGCTGCTGGAAGTGAGTTATTTAAATAAAACTTGAAATGTTTATGTGCAATAAGCTTTTGAACTTCAGCACTGGCTGAAATAGTGAATATTTTGTTATGGGCTATGTTTAGCCTACTCAAAACTGTATGAACTGTGACTTGATCTGCTTAAGACTGTAGCTGCAGAAACTACATTTGTTGTAAAAGGTTAGGAAAGTATGTTTCAGTTCTTGTACTAAACCTGCTTTATATTTCATTATAAAAGCGGATTCCCCCCCACCCCGTTATTGGTAGCTTTCTGAAGGTGATACTGAAAGTAAAGGAGCATCGTATTTCACTGTGGTTTGTTACCTTCTGGTCATCACAAACTAAATTATTAAGCGTTTCCTTTCATGAAGAGAAACGGGTTTTGTTTTAAAAATGTTCAATATTTGGCTTGTCCTTTATGTCAAGGTGTCTTAGTTGACTTATGATCAGGATAATGTTAGAGTTTGCAGAAATGTTTGTGTCCCTTGTATGCCTTACGCCTTTTCAGACTAAAGGATTAGATATTCCAAAAGTGGGTCTCTTTTACACATCTCCCTACGCTCTTCTAATTCTTAATATTTGACTGTTATGGCATATATAAACCTGCTTGAAATGAGTATTCCCTGTTAAATACCCTTGTACAAAGCTGTTTATTGTGGCAATGAGTTTTGCAGCCTGGTCACTCTGTAGCTCACTAATTCCTGTGAAATATGTGCACAGACAGCAGTTTCTCTTCTGAAAAACAGGTGCATGATACAGACTCAGTGAATAGCAGCCATCTGTATGTATTGAGCATCACTGACTCATATCTGTCTTATAAAGTCCTGATATTTTAGTTTTGCCAGTGAGCAAGCCACTGTCACCTGGCACCTACTGTTTCCGTGTGTCTCTTAGACCCTCCAGAGAAGCTTCTCTTCTTTCCCCTTTCTCCCAGCCAGTCTGTGATAAAGCAGTACTCTTTGACTAGTTTGTACTGGACAGACTTAAAACAATTGTGGCGTGGGAATGGACAGAGCTGTAGGCACACCTCTCAGGAGCTGAGACCTTTAAAAAGAGTGTACTATAAGGGGACTGCTGTCTTCTTCCATGGACACTGCTGTCAGAGGAAGGATAGAGGATTTTCTGTATGTTGGACATTGGCTTAAGCTGACATCCTTTGTTTATGAGATCTTTTAGTGGAACTTTGACAGGTCATTAAGCCATCTTAGGCTCCTCAGAGATGAGACCATTTCATGCAGTGTCTTACAAACAAGCATCACCAAACTCTTTGGACTGGTGTGGGTAGAGAAGCAATGTTAATTGTTTTGAAATCTACAGTTGATGGGATCCTATAGGGTACGCAGAATCGGGGCAGAGCTAGTGTTCATTCACTCATAAAGGTATACATACAACCTCTTGAGATATAGTCACCAGTTTGCATATAGCTGACCTCTAATAGTAAGGAACAGACTGGCAACTATTGTTTTGTTGACAACTTATCACCACATACTGTGAAAAAAGCATTCCATGCTGCTCTGGTCAAGTACTATTACCAGGAACTGTCTAGTTCCACCACTCAAGCTGTGTCATACGCTGCTGCCATATACATCAGTTCTTGTCATTGTCAATCAGGTATTCAGATTTTTTTGTTAGTAGTTAATGCTGCTTTCTGAAATTATTGAAATAATTTAGGGGTTTTTTTTTAAATCTTGTAGATAGTATCATTGGACTGATACATAACAAATTTTAGTTCTTTGATTTTTCTGATGATACTAGCTAACAGCATCTTGCTGCTTTGGAAAATAATTTTCAGAGCACTTAAGATCAGCACTTCTGTTCATCTGCTTCAGAATATGAGGAGGAGCTGGTTCTGGGGACTGAGCAGCAACTGATTATTAATACTGTCCATCAGTAATGGACAAACTCTTTATGCCTGACAGACTAATGTCTTCTGCACATGTAATAATGTCAGGTGCTTAAAATCTCATGAGACTTTTGCAAGGATGGGCTAATCAGAGTATTGCAGAGCTTTTTATCATCTCATCGGCCTCTCATCCATGCGGGCTTTTTCATTTTACAAATAAAAGCATTTCTTAACAAAAGTTTTATGGCAGATACTGGTTAAATTAAAATTTACTGTGAAATTAGATACTAGCAAACTTTTAAGAGAAGGGAATGTTTCTGCGCTTGTTCCCAATTTAAAGCTTTTTGTAACGTGAATGACTAGATTCAAAATGGTTGTAGGTATGCAAATCCCAAAGATCCCGTGTATTTAAGGTGGGAAGTGGGGGGAAAATAATTTTGCGCAGCTGACCAACAGATAGTCTTTACTAGCGATTGAGTCACTAAACTAGGGCAGTGAGACAGCTTTCCTGTTTCTCAGCCAGGAGTTTTTGTAGGATGTAATTAAGAAAGGTCAGTTAGTGGCCCAGAGGGCATTATAGGATGTGAACGCTGAAGCTGGGTCTGTGGTGACCATTGTGACAACTATTGGAGAATCATAAACATAGCCCTAAATAGATAAAGAGCACAGCTGAGGACTTGCTCTCTGAGGGTATAAGGCTGCTTTAGTACTTACTGGGTATAGATCTACACCCTTAAATTTCAGAAACTATCCTGTACTCTAGGTTTCACCCCAGTATGGCAAACTGCACTGCTAGCTATCTCGGGTGGAAATGGTGAAATCATCTCTTTGTTTTGAAGTAGTCATTCAGAACATGTTTGTGGTGTCACAGGTGGGAGACTTTGAAGAAAAAACTGCTTCTGAAGCCTGGGAGGCTCAGCTTTGCAAACATTTTTTGGTTGCCCAGATTTTAAGCAGTAAGGAGAACTGAGTCAGGATGTGGTGTTAAGCTACGCATTAAAAGTTCCATCCAGGAAATACATAGGATTCTTTGCTTTGCTTTGTAATAAAAGGTAATGAATTTTAAAGTTTTTATCAGCATACCTGAAAACAGGTCTGGCGTATAGAACTGGTATATAGAAAATGTTACTTTCAGCATTCAATCCTTGCCATTGTGTGAAGAGGGTAGATAGAATTTCAGATGAGAAAAACAAATCCAGTACAGAGGAAAACATAGACTGAGAAAGGAATGTATCCCAGTCCAAAGAAGGAGAAAAAAAAGTGTTGTGTTTTGTTCCCCTGGGTGGACAACCAACAAAATTCTATGTTGTTTTATTATTTTTTACTTTAAAATGGAGACAGTTCACAGGAACTTAAAAAAAAAAAAAGAGGAAAAAGTCAAAAAGTTCAGTAGACATTCAGCGAGATTGGTCCAAAAATTTACACCCTTGTGTAACTACCAAGATTAAGGTCATTTGATCATCAAATCTGCGTTGATGTGCTTGTGTCGTGGCTTAACCCCAGTCAGCAACCAAGCACCACACAGCCGCTCGCTCACCCTCTCCCCCCGGCG
>NW_008794414.1:4275660-4277508 GCF_000699145.1 Aptenodytes forsteri
GAAAAAGTAAGAAAACTTGTGGGTTGAGATAAGAACAGTTTAAGGATTGAAATAAAATAATAATAATAATAAGTCATGGAAAGGAAAACAACAAAAGGAGAGAAACAAAACCCAGGAAAAACAAGTGATGTAACTGCTCACCACCTGCCGACTGACGCCCAGCCAGTTCCCGAGCAGTGATCGCTGCCCCCCCGGCCAGCTTTCCCCCAGTTTATGTACTGAGCATGACGTCACATGGTATGGAATACCCCTTTGGCCAGTTTGGGTCAGCTGTCCTGGCTGTGCCCCCTCCCAGCCTCTCGCTGGCAGAGCATAGGAAGCTGAAAAGCCCTTGACTAGTGTAAGTCCTACTTAGCAACAACTAAAACACCAGCGTGTTATCAAATTGTTCTCATGCTCAGTCCAAAACACGGCACTAATACCAGCTACTAGGAGGAAAATTGACTTGATCCCAGCCAAAACCAGGACTGCTGGTTTTGTCAACAGCAATGTCACTGCTCATACATTTGTGGAGTGCTGTAAGCTTCATTGCATCTTCTGAGAGAAATGCAGTAACACGTGTGCTGTTTGGTGTGTTCAGGTGACTGGAGGTAGAGTGAGAGCAAGCACGCACCTGGAATCTTGTATAAACAGCTGCTGAAGGCCTAAACAGGAGGATCAGGGCTTAAGCTTACATCAGACTTGACAAACATTTTCTGCCCAAGTAGGTCAGTGCAATTCAGGTTAAGTCAGTAGTTGCAGCTGTTTACGTTCATTTGGCTTAACTTTAATCCTGTGGTCTGTTCCTTGTTCCATTGCTATATTACAAAGAACCTTGAAGTATGCTTTGTGGAGTACATTACACTGGAGGGCTGACTCTACTTGTTTTTGTACTTGTTTCTGTTTAACTTGAAAAGCTTCTTGAAATGATCCACTGAACAGTAGGTTAGGAGTGAATGTTTTTGAGTGAGATGAGTCTAGAGTATAGACTTCAAAAATGTGCAGTTTCCAAGAGTTTTCCTTAATGCACTTAGTATGTTATTATACCCTGAAAACAAGTTTTCCTTCTTTCTAAACTATTTGGAGTGACAGAAGAGTTGTGGAAGAGAAGGCAGTTCCAGTAGCACCTACTTTTCCAAAGCGTTTAGACTTTTTATTGCCTTTAGTAGCAGTTTAGCAGCAACACATATGTATAAAAGTTTAAAAAAAAAAAAGTTTGTGAAGACTTCATTCTGAAATATGTCTGTGTCCCACAGTTTATTCTGATTTTTGTAGTCACCTACTACAATTACCTCCAGCACACAGTTCATATTTTGGTTTCTCCAGCCTTTGCCTGGTGGAGCTAATGTTACAATTTCTCTTTTCCTTTCAAATAGTAATCAGTCATTCTGTTTATTTGAAAGGTCCTGCCTAAATCTTAGACTCAGATCTGCAGTTTGGAGTTGAATTTCCTCTTGTGCAGCACTGTTACAATACTTGGGAGGAAAGGGGAAGCTAAACTAAAAATGGAGTCCTTTTGTTGTAGGAGTCGCTGGGCAGGACGAGGACAGGCAAAACATTATCTTGAGTTCATTACAGCTGCAGGAGTGGAACGAATTGAGTCTGAACAGAAGTAGGTCTAACATTTGGTTGGTGGCCTGGGAAACACTAAACCTCTGCTGATGAGAGTGGTGTTGCTGACTTCTGCCATGAGTAAACTGAAACTGTTAAATGGACTGAAGTGTTTCAAGCCCTTTTGTGCATTTGTGGTTAATTCCCTCCAGTTGCCAGTCACAGAATATTCGTTTTTGGGGAAAGTTAACAGCTGACTCCTATGTCTATATTAATGAGTAGCTTGGTGGTTTATTTTTGTCTCTTCCCCATCCTCCC
>NW_008794414.1:4277545-4302787 GCF_000699145.1 Aptenodytes forsteri
TGTGGTGTGTTCCAAGCTGATGTCTTGGTGAAAATAGATCTGAGGGGGAGACTTACGTTAGTTCTGAGGAACAGACTTGAAATATGGCTGATCTCATTTATTATATTTTCTTTTCTATTTTTAACCCTTTGAAACAAGAGTCAAGTTAGTAGGCTCAAATAACCTGTATTTTTAAGGAGTCATCTCTGTAGAGTCAGGATGTGTCAGTATTACAAGTTAGTAAATTTGTAAGATATTTGACATTGTATGGATTTAACAAAGGCAAAGCTTTGTCTGTCAAATTAACTACATACCTTGTTAGCATGGTATTTAATCGGTAAGAGAGTGTGCAGTCCTTAGTGACCTAAGGAATTAACTTGAAGTGCAAATGTATTTGTAAAATTCTGAAACGTGCAAAACTTGTGTCCCTTGGAGAGCAGGCAAAAAAAACTTGGCAAACCTTACATCTGGTTACTAACTTCTCAGATAAGAGTTTTGCATAGCTCAAAATGGTGAAGAATTAAAATGCACTCAAATTGTCAGCACTTCTTAAATTCACATAGCCAAAGAACACCTGTTCAAATAATGTGACAATATTAAAAAAAAAAAATCAAATTACTTATGATAAGGAATTCCAGTAAAATTGGTTACAAGTTAGGTCAGAAACAAGTCAGAGGTGTTGTGATACAGTTGTGTGGATTTTTACAGAAATTGGAAAGTGTGTTGACATTTCATTTTTATTGGGAATATAAGAAACTTCAAGATAAAGTGTTCCAACTTGTAAAAATAAATTCATGAATAGTGTGGAATGAGAAGCAGTTTTTTTAATTGTAGTTGGTTTTAATCAGTGAATGAACTTTTTTATTCAAGACTATATTGAAATTTTTACTCCTAAACTACAATTTCTGTTGGCTTCTATATTCCAAAGATTCCTAAGGCTAAAGGCAATTGCTGCATTTTGTTAATGTTATGCACCGTTCCCCTTTCTTCTGAAATTTCTATACCTCTTGGTGTAATGGGCATCAGAATGCTGCTCGTGCTCTTTGTGAACTGCGTGCATTTCAATTTAGGTATCGGTGAGCTTTCCAGCTACATAGAAAGTTTTATCATAGTAGGCTCTGCTGTCTTTATCTTGGTCCTGGGTCAGCTGTCACAAGGAAGCTTTGTCTAACTTGCCCTTTTTCTCCAGCTGTGCTAAAATAGCTTGTGGGGTGGTTTCTTTCTTGTGTTTAAAATAGTAGAAAATGTATCTGACTTCACACAGCTATTGCCTCTGTTAGAAGCAAGTAATTTTACTTTCATAAGGTAAAAGCTTACAAACATAACTTCTTGGCCGCCTGGGCACACTGCTGGCTCATGTTCAGCCGGCTGTCGACCAACACCCCCAGGTCCTTCTCTGCTGGAAGCTTTGACTAACTTGCCCTTTTTCTCCAGCTGTGCTAAAATAGCTTGTGGGGTGGTTTCTTTCTTGTGTTTAAAATAGTAGAAAATGTATCTGACTTCACACAGCTATTGCCTCTGTTAGAAGCAAGTAATTTTACTTTCATAAGGTAAAAGCTTACAAACATAAAAGCATTGGAGGGGAAGTAAAATATCACAAAATACTTCTCTGCAGCACAAGAGGTCACTTTTCATGAAAAGATCTATTTCTTTAACTTCCTAGGGTGTTTTTTGTTCTTTAACAAAAATACTTGAGTAGCATTTTTGCTTACCAATAGCTGTAGAGGCCAGAGTAGAGCACCATAGTTGATTAACGAAAGCAAACAATATCACTGTCTCTGCCTAATGTCACCTTCTTCAGCCGGGGCAGTGTATCCAAAGATGCAACAACCTTCAGCCACACTTCCAACTAGCCACTCTGCTAGATGCTGTGTAAGCATCCCATTCTTGAGTGGAGGCTCTCTGTTTTTTCCCCCACTTTCCAAAATGTCATGCTGTGTGCCAGACCTTTTCTGTTCTAGCCTTTGAGATTCTGTGTGATAACCATTAATGAAGGTGAAATGCTTGGTGGGTGTAATCAGTAGAAGATCTTGTGATACTATAGTAACTTTAGCTGTCAGATAATACCAAGAATATAAAATTACAAAATACCTGAAGAAATGAATTCTGTTTTAGCATAATGACTATATTGAAGTTAGCAAATGTTATTTACAGGAAAGAAATTTTAGGTGAAACTAGGAAAGACTTTTTTTGATGGAAACGATAATGCTTTAAGTTGGAAGACTTGCCTTTTTCCATCTGAGCAGTTTGTGTATTTGCCTGCTCATCAGTTGAGTGTAGATAGTTGGTGAAGTTCTCCATCTGCTGGTGCGAGGTGGTGAATGCACTCTGCAGGTAGGGCTGGGAGTGGTATTTCTGTTTCTCAAATGTAGCAGCTGCATTAGTCTTCAAGACAGTTAGTTCGTACATTTACTTTTTAGTTAAAATTATTTCCAAACATATCTCAAGACAATCATGAACTTTTTAGGATAAAGGGATGGCAAAAACTGTTGTTTCAGTCACTATAGATTATTAAACTTGTTAACTATTGTTCAATTCGGCAGTTCATTGAACTTTTAGGTTTGATGCAAGTGCAGACAAGCAAGCAGGGCTGGAATATTTTTACAAATTAATTTTTACTTAAAAAAAAATAAAAAAATCTTTCCTCAAGTTCCACATTTCCTGCCTAAATTGTCCCTTAGTTTTTTCACAAATAGAAAGGGATGTTCCTGCACGATTGAACACACATAGGCCTACTTATTCAGCTCTGGAACACTAGGATGTTGAAGTGCAGTTTTTCTACTTTCACCAAAGGTTTTCCTGCTGGTTGATAATTGCGCCTGGTGACTTTTTATCTCTTTCCACTCCGGGATGTCAGTGAGAATTGGTTTTGCTTCAGACAGAAGCACACAGCTGAGTGGTGAATAGTCATCATTTCACCCATGATTTTACCAGGGCTCTGGCAGCCCTGAGCATTCCACACAACCCCCTTCTTTTTTAAGTATGTTTGTAGTTAAGGAGAAGCATTGTGACTATGATCTGATAATTTGAGCTTGTGTGCTTGAAATTCTAAACCTAGCTGTATATCTTAGCACTGGTACTATACTGTTACTCATCTTCATTAGTGACTTGGTGTTTTATGTAAATTAATGCAAGGCAAGGATAAGGAAACACTTCTGTCAGTCAGAATTGCAAATAGAAGTGAGGTTTCCTTTGTTGGAAGACTTTTTTGATGGCCATCTAGACAGGGGAGGGATAAGAATTGTACAACTTTGATGTTGGATACTGTAGAATTTTTTTTTAAAGCAAGAAGAAAATAGCAGGCCAAAACAAATTTCAAAGTTTGTTTTCCCTTATTCGTAGTTTTCCCTTATTTAGGATTATGTGCATCTTTATGTATGCCCTCTCTGCTCAGAACTGATCTTTAATAGTCTTAGTACTCTCTTGATTCTGAGCTTGGTGTTCAGAAAAGTGAATCTACTCATTGGACTACAGTCTAGCATGTGACCACGTTTTTTACATTCACAAGGATGTTTCAGTGCTTTACTTCAGAATCACTGCTGTTTGCAGTTTAATCCTTCAGGAAAATGGTTCAAACTCCAAAAGTCTTTGTTTAATGTTGCAACTGGGGGGGGGGGGCGGCGCCAAATTTGAAGTTGCTTGGAGTTTCTGGAAGTTTCCATTTGGTTTTATGAAAAGGTTTATTAGTACTGTTTTGATAGAGACCTGTTAAACGTGGTAAAGGATTCATTAGTGTTCTAAGAAGGTTCTTAATTTAAAGTGTTTAACCATAAAAATTGTGTTGTGGTGATCCCTATAATGTAAACTTAGGAACCAGCTTCATTCTGATAACTTAAATGACCTTGGGCATCTGGATTGTTTCTGTGAATTCCTGACTCACGAATTTGCACAAATAGGCATGTACAAAACAGGAATTTGCTGAATTGCATTGGAGTATTTCTCAGATAAAAGATTACATTCATAATTTTAAAAAGAATGCTCTGCGAAATATGCTTGTTTGAAGAGGCAGGTGGAATTTTTTAAAAGGTGATACTCAGTAATGCAATTAAAGATTCAGGGGTGAGTGTCTCATTTATTCTTATTCTTTGTTAACTAGGTTACCTAGAATGTGCACCAAGATTCATGATGGTCTTTTTCTTCTTTTGGCTATCTAAGCTGACTTTGTAATTAATGTTAGTAACTAGCTCACTATGGGTACTGAAGAGGCAGGTGGAATTTTTTAAAAGGTGATACTCAGTAATGCAATTAAAGATTCAGGGGTGAGTGTCTCATTTATTCTTATTCTTTGTTAACTAGGTTACCTAGAATGTGCACCAAGATTCATGATGGTCTTTTTCTTCTTTTGGCTATCTAAGCTGACTTTGTAATTAATGTTAGTAACTAGCTCACTATGGGTACTCTATTCATCTAGAAGTGGTGCATTAAACTTTTTTGTTTTCCTTTCTTCCAGTCTTCTGTTGCTATTTTACTTGTAAATCATGCAACACTAAGAATGTTGACACAGGGATTTTAGGAGTTTAGTGATTAATAATGTAATAACTGCAGATAAAATACAGATCTGAAGGAATTATTTTGAAGGGAATATGCTGTGCAGAATTCGTGAAACTTGCTAGTCACTTAAGAGCCGTCAAGCTGTTGAAAACGTCTGGGTACTTAAGGAATTCGTACTCCTCTAGTGAATATGGCAGGCACTAGGAGGAGCTCAGATACTCAGAGGGGTTTCCAGAACAGAGGAATGTGTGGTTGTGTCTGCACTAGTGTTCTGGTTCAACTCAAAAGTGAACATCTGAGAAGCATCTCCTGGACATCGCCACTCACCTGGCTTTGTCTCCCACTGGGGGGTGATTTCAGAGCATGTAAACCCGGTTTCTTTCAAATATAACTAAGTTGGTACATGCTCCAACTGCTGTTGGACATTTAGTTCTCAGAATGGGACTAGAGCTAGTCCAAAGGCAGTTGCTGTCCCCCCCAAATATATATAATATGGGTGGTAGGTTCTTAGAACTGTTCAGTGTCTGTGTAAACTCTTAACGCTGCATTGCTTACTAATGCAGACAGCCCATGTTGACATATTAAAGCTGAGCTGAAAAACATTGGATTGAGTTAAAATCTGAAGGGCAGAATTTTGATTAAATACTGGCTGTCCTGACTCTTAATAGTTGTGCTTCGTAAAGTGATCCAATACTAACAATATTTCATCACCCTCTAATAGTTGTTGCTTTGTTTCTCTTTTGAAACTCAAGTTATGTAAACATATCTATTTTCCAGGACTCGTTTGTGATGTGCTTCTGAAAGAAGAACTGAGAATCCATTACATACTTACACTTTTGGGAAAACTCTCCTCCTAATGCATTTTACAAACTAATTGAATTATCATAGAAATTCAGCATGGGAGGAGCTGTGAGTGCTGGAGAAGACAACGATGACTTAATTGATAACTTGAAAGAAGCTCAGTACATTCGCACTGAGAGTGTGGAGCAAGCCTTCAGAGCAATTGATCGTGGTGATTATTATCTGGAAGGATACAGGGACAATGCCTATAAAGACTTGGCCTGGAAGCATGGAAATATACACTTGTCAGCACCTTGCATTTATTCTGAAGTCATGGAAGCACTGAAGCTTCAGCCTGGATTATCTTTTCTAAATCTGGGTAGTGGAACCGGATACTTGAGTACAATGGTGGGATTAATATTAGGTAACTTAACATTTTTATTTTAATATAGTGTTTCTGCATATTTTTAGAAGATTATACAAGCCCTGTAAAACTTACTTTTACTTCTTTAAAAATGACAGTACTATACTTAAGACTGGGTGTTTGAGATGTGTTGTTAAAATACTGTATGTTATCTACAAGCTGTTCACTGACACTGCTGTTCAGTGACATTTCATGGAGTGCTTTGGAAGAGGCAATTGTTCCTGCTTGCCTTTCAGTAGTCTAAAATTCTCATTTGAAAGGAAACAGTCCTTTTGTTGCTTAAAAGGAAAAGGCAAAAAAGAACAATTTTTGATGACTAAAATTTTAGTCTGCATTTGCACCATGTTTATGCTCTTACTCTAGGTTACTGTTTTGATCTTCAGTTTATGGAAAGAAAAATCTAAATTGTAAAGGCTAATGACTCTTCAAGAAACGTAATTGAAAAATGAATCTATCAGCGTGCAAACAATTTTTTTTAAAATACATTCATTTAATCATTTTATTAGTGAGAAAGTTCTAGGATGTAGACTGGTAAGACTGTTTGAGCACTGCAGGTCTGTAGGTTTTTAAAACTATTTTAACAGATTAGCACTGTGGGTTTTTTCTTCTGTTTTCAAACACATTTCCTGTATGGAAAAAAGATGGAATGAAATATTGCTGTCTACATTTAAATTTTAAAACCTACCTTAGAGAGAAAAATTCTTTAATTCTTCCTCCTCCCCAATATTTAGAATACAGAGCATGTGTATCAACAAATACTTTTTTTTTGGCAAGTGAATTTCATTACATGAAATAACTTCATTTATTTCAGTACGTAGTTTTCATAGATATAATTTTATTGACTGCATTACATGGAGTCTTCATATTTCCTTGGTTGCAGAAACCTTGCTGACAGGTAATATATAAAGATTTTGCATATATTTATTTATATACACGACTGAGGTGTGAAGAGTTGATTTGTTAATTTTCAATTAGTTTAGTTACTTTCTGTCATCTGTTCTTATTTATTAAAGAGTAGAAATTATCCCTAATAGTACATAACAAACGTCATTTGTTGGCATCTCTGGCAGTGTCTTCTGTTCCAGTTAATACCAATAAATTCATCAGATTCCTGGTTCCACAAAAGAACAGTAGAATTATGTTCATTCACAGGTAAAAATAAAAAAGAAGATATCTACTCTATTAGAGTGTTGCTTTGCCCTTTTCAAGAGCGTTTCTGTTTAAGAGAGTAGATATTTTTAATTAGGTTGTAATATTTTAAGTTCAGCGTTCTGTTTCAGCATTAAAACAATTAGTAAATATTGCTGCATTCTCTTCTCTAAAATGTTTGCTCAGGGTAGTGAGTGATGGTATTCATTTATTTCTCTGTCTTGTGGAAAGCTTTGTTATTTCATTATTCTTTCTTAACTATGATGTTTAAAAAAGAAATTGTGGCTTATGTATATTGCACTTTTGTATCTGTGTATTTATCTAACTTATTCTGAGTGGCTGGGGGCTGGCTGTTGAATGCTCCTGGGTTTGACCTCTCCTTATCAAGCAGAATTCCTATCCTTGAGAATATTATATGCGGAGTTGAAGAAATTAAACAGGAAAAGACCTGTCTTCTACAGAGGGTGAGATTGGCTGACAGCCCCCGAGGAGCACGGTTACACTGCAGATGTTCCCACAGAGCCAGCTCAGGTGCTGATACTTCTCTAGCAGTGCTGAGGAGCCTGGAGCAGCGACTGCTCAGCTATTTACAGAAGTGGACTTTCCATGCTTCTGTAGTGCTGTACCCAGTCTCCAAAGTCTGCTTAGTGTTGTAATGTGGTTTGAGTGCTAGGTTGAGGCATGGAAGGTATAAATATAGTTTGTGTGCCTTTATTTTCTTACTCTGCTCCCTTTGATAAAATTACTAGTTACATATAATCATTCTTATCTATTTTGTTTGTTTTAAACCAGGGAACAGCTGCTTTAACAAAGAAAAATAAACAGAAGTAATTTTCTGACAAATAAACCATATATATTTTTAAAAGCTCACATTTTTTTTTTAAACCGATTTCAGTGTGCACTGCAATTAGTAACAGAGAACCATGTGTTTTTTGACAGTAGTTGAATATCTTTCAATTTGATAATGTAGTGAGGAGTATTTCTGCCACGTTGGCAGTGTCAAAATGACTAGATTAAATTAGCAAATAATTTGAAACTGGTAAACACTTGTAAGTATAGCAACATACTAAAAAAAAACCCAAACCACACCATTCCATAGAGATTAAATTAACTGTTGTTGATACTGTTAAAATGTAAATGTAGTTCAGACTACGTGGTGGAATTGCTAGCTCATTATGCTGAAAGAGGCCAGTTGACTTTGGAGAGTAACAGAGAAGTTGGTTTCACGTTTTTAGAATGGCTGACTCTCTGATTAAATGTACAGCTGTGACTTTCCTGATGAAAGAGGAGAACATGTTTCTCATATTTCTGTTCAAATTATGAATACTATGGTGTATCATGATATGGTGGTGTCTTGCATTCATAGATTTAATTTCAAGCTGTTGGAGCAACTGACAGTTTGTTTTTAGTTCTTTGTTTTTCAAAATTGAGTATTGAAAGGAATGTATATGTGAATTTTGGGACAGATGATGCCGATGCATTTTTAATGTACTTAAAATCATGAGGTTAAAGGGATGGCGATTAATTTTTGATTAAAGAAAACATACCTTGGATGCTGCTGCATGCTGTAGAACTGTACCTGTACTGGTTAGAAACATCATAGCTTATTTCTGTGCAGGGGAACATTAAACAATTAAACAGCTAGGAAGGGATTGCCTGTGCTAATGCTTTTCTTAATGTGATAGATAATAAACTGAATTTACAGTAGGTATGAGTGTCAACAGGAGGTACATGTTTTCACAAGTTCTAAGAACATCCCTTGGATATCTATCTACCTCTTGCCTGCCATCAGAGAGGTCTTACGAGCACTGCCTATGATAAACTATTGGATTGGTTTTATTTCACCTAGTAGAAAATGTTCTAAACAATGTTAAGAATTGCAATTATTAATCAGCTTAGTGGCATATACTATTTTTTTCTTGCAGTAAAAATGAAACCTTTCTCAGTAACCCTAGGTCTGTTTTGTTAATTGGTGTCCTAGAAAAGACAAATTGAATTCTGTTTCATTGGAGTAACATCTTTGAGCTAAATATTTAGGAAAGATTAGAACACAGTGGTGGCTATAAATATAAGTTTTGTCTAATCTTATTGATGTTTACTTTCCCTTCTTCCCCTTCCCTCTCCCTTTTCCAATTCTATGCTCCAATGACTAAAGGCCCTGGGCTATGAGTGCATGTTAAATATAGCCACACTTGCTGTGGGGATTCTATCTGATTCGGATTCCTTCCTGATGTTGATAATCCTCATAATACTGTATTATGATTTCTTCTTGTTCCTGAAAAATAGCATTAACTTTTGGCACACAAATTGACTTGGAAATACACTTGGATTTGATTGCAGGAAAGCAGTATTGCAACTGTGATGGGATTGTGATGAGTAAACATAACGTGTGGTCAATTTATGTTCTAGATGGAAATTAAGTATTATACAAGTAAATCAGGAGCAGACTTCTGATTTTGGAAACTGCAAAATAGAAGAGCAGATGGGCTAAGGGATATAATCCCCGATCTCTGAATTGCCAAAAGCTGAAAATTTTGCCATAAGAAAACTTTTCAAAATTTAAATACCAAAATACAGACTAAATCGTAATTTGTAAATGGTTGTATTCCAACTAAATACTGTGTTGAAAGAGAAGTTGCTCAGACTGACTTAAGTGTAGTCAGATTCATTTTTTTCTGTATGCTTATGGAGAAAATTCATCCTATAAAATCGTTTTGCCACAGTTCTATCCCTGTTTCATTGATGCTTTGGCCTTTTACCTGCTTAAGCATTGGTAATGCAGATGAAAAAATAACTTTGTCTAGCAGTGTTGGGAGACTTGTGTGTTTTATGTGATGTTAGTGCTTTCACAGATGAAAGGTATAATGCTGTTCCACGTGGTTGTGCTGTGCTTAAAGGAAAAAAAAAAAAAAACAACCAAAAAACCAACACCCTGCTGTTTTTATTTACAGGACCTTTTGGGATAAATCATGGAATAGAGCTTCATTCAGATGTGGTAGAATATGCCAAGGAAAAATTGGAGAGCTTCATAAAATATAGTGATAGCTTCGATAAGTAAGTATCTCATTTGTGTAGTTTACTTTGCAGCAGCGTTTCTGTTTTTAAACTGAGCACGTCATTGCTTATGAGTTTAGGGAGGGGAGAAGAATGGCATCACACAACCAAAACATAAAACTTTCAGTTTGTGACATTAGTTCATGAGGTAAGTTAAGGCTTAAGAAAGCACGTTTTAGCAGTGTGGGGGTATTCCTGCTGTGTAATACTTACCAAAGTTGATTTCCCTGCGTTTTGGCAGTGTGTATACATACACATGCACATGTATGTATGTGCATGTACATGCATATATACATACGTACTTAGAGAATGACGTGATATGCAGGTGTCTTTGTCTGCATGTGTAGAGTAATTTGTAGCCATTAAGCCAGTTTTTATTATAACTGGACGTCATCTTTCTGTACAGTATTAACTTTTTTCTAATCTTCCACTGTTGTTCTAGACATGAGTAAATTTATCTGGTTGTCTTCGTGTTTATCACCTGAAGAGATGGACTTAGAAGTATTCATCGGTGCTCATACATCACTCATTTTTACTGGTATACTTCTGGGTTACAGGGCTTTGAACCTTATTGGTTCAACAATTTTTTTATTATTAGTTTTAAGTTGGCCCATAAGAATCTGGATCTTGGACCTCTCTGCCTCTGTGAAGGGGAAAACACATTTCTCGCTAGGGCTATTCTCTGTAAAGACTTTTTTCCTTACAGGCAATAAGTTCTCCAACAGTGATTGTAAGGTAGCTTCTGGAAATGCAGAAAAGCTTTTGAACTGTAGGAGTAGCCTAAGAATTACACGTCCTATGCCTTGCCTCTTCCCCAGCAGGCAGCAGAGAAAACTCTTTCTATCCCTTTACCTTTGTTTATAATGTCTTATGAACTGTCATGCTCTTGGTTATGTTGGCTGGAGCTCAATCCACTTTTTTCCGTACCCCCAAACTTCTGGAGCTCTGGTCTGACCACAGGCCTTCTTCCTTCTGCTCCTAAGTAACAAAAGGCTCTTAATTAATAAAGTTAAGTTTAAAGTATCATCCTAGTGTTACCTGTATCGGAATTAAATTCTGTACTTACGATATTGACTAGATGATTTTAGTACTATTAGAATAAATAAAATATTACAGGATTAAAATAAAGTATTACAGGATTCTATTCCCATTAGAATAAATAAAATTATGTAAGAGGAAATACATATGTTTCATTACTACTGTCTTAATTTTAATACAAGAACTTATGGTAGCTGAGGTTAATACATACAGAAACCAGAACAAATAAAAATAGATTCAGTCTAGAGCTTTATGGTGCACTTTATATAATCTGTCTTTAAAAAAGTGTGTTAAATGTGGTCACTTGTGATCATTACTAATATCGCATTAGTAGCTCTATTAAGTTAGATGTACCTGCCAGCTAATCAATTCCTGTGCATACCTGTATTCCTGCATTCCTGTAGGTGTGTGTACTCAGGCATACAAAAAGCTGGTTTTGATTGAAATGTCTTTCCAATCTGGTGATATGTTTATGTACAGAAATTAAGAGACATTGAATGAAGGAGTAGCAAGGAAATTTTACTATCACTTAAACAAAATCTGATTAGGATATTTATGTAAATGAATATCAGAACACCTGGGTTTACACTTTAAAACATGGAAGAACTGGAAAAAAAAAAAACCAAAGTTGCTAAACTTGACATAAGTGAATGTCAGTGTTGTATGTATATTGTGTTTGAAGGAAATAAGTGATCATATGTAGTAAATGATCTAAATATTCTTAAAGGAGAAGAGATGTATTTTCCCCTAATTCAGCGAAGATCAACTCTGGGGACAGTGTTATAAATACTGTGTGCTATTTAAAATGATAGTTAAATTGATCTTTAGTTATATGGTGTTATTCCAATGAGGGGGAAAAAGTCAGCAAGTCGGTGAATGTGATCTAAATGTTATCACTAATTTGTATATTATATCTTGGCATATGCTGTTTAACAATCCACCTTTCCTCACAACAGTAAAATACTAAGGAATGGCTACAGAAACACCCTCCTCACCAACCTAACAAAAATTATACTTCTATGAAAGTGCTTTTTGATGCAAATCTACTTGGTAATAGCTGCATTGCAGCTGACATAATACTGATTCGCTGGTTAGATTTTGTGTTTTGTGGGGGGATTTGTAACTTGTCTGCATAGCTGATTCTGGTTAACTGCTTTCTTTGTAAATACTCTGTCTTTTAATGTAGTTAATGAAGATGGTGTGTGGGTTTTTCTGTGATGAGGTCCTTTTATTTTTTTTTTTAAATATAAGCAAATTCATACAGCATGTCTTGAATTTTAATCTGCCTCTCAAAGTAACATGCTCTGGGTCAGTAAGTCTGGTTTTGATTCTTGTTTCAGTAACTTTCCTGCATCTTCATTTATAAGTGAAAGATACTTACCCAAAATAGGGCGGACTGTGGCATCTGAACTTAACTACTGATTTGGTCAGCTTAGTATTCGGACGAAAGACCACTCAAGAAAAAGGTGTGCAGTGTCTGTTTACTGTTGAACACTGGTGTATACCTAGCAGGTGTCCTTACTGTTTGAAAATAGATTTTATGTGACAGACTGGTATGAATTAAGCTAAGTGTCTGAGTGGATGTGTGTATGTGTGATGGGGAAAAATACCTTCTGCTTGCCAGCAGCCTCTAACGAGGCACCTGGGGGACAGAAGGAGCATAGAGACCATGATCTGTTTTCCTGGCAGCAATGGAGTTATGCGGATGGGTTATTCTGTAAAACTTTGCATTGCCACTTCCCCTGCATTCTTTCTTTAGTGTATAATGTTCTTTAGTCTGGTCTGAATATTTTAAGCAATCTCCTTTTGAAACAAAAAGTAGGGGTTTAACCTTATGGGTAGGTATTCGGAGAGCTTCAACCTAGATGCTAAATAAACACTTTAACTTTGTGGTGTTCTTTCACTTGGAGCAATAGGCCATTGTCTTTGCATCTGACTTTTGCGTGGAGCTGGGTCATGATGATTTAGGTGGGTTTTTGCCTGATAAAGCAAGATGGAATATTGCTTTGATGACATTTTTATGGGGGAATGATCCAGTGTTGTGTGGTATAATGCAACTTTTTGTCTTGATTCCTGATAAGAATGTTGTTGAAATGTAATTAAAAACTTACTTTTCTATGATCGGGGTAGGTGCTTGACCAAAGACTGGAAGCAATGTAAAAATAGCATGTCCAGAAGGATTCGAGACACTCTGCCTAAAGGGAGGGTTGTCTACCTCTGGTAGCTGGGCTTCTCTCAGTTTTGGCCTGTTGATGGTTCATTGGAGGAAAAGCGTTTCAGGTACCCGTTTCAGAAAAATAATTCCAGTAGTCACTTGTATCTGTATCCATATCCCACCAATCTATAAAAATAATTTTCCTCTAAATGGAGGTGGAGTTGTTCATCCTGAGAGGTAAAGTGCTGCCTTGATTTTACTTGACAACATTTGTTTGCCAGTAGAAGCAAGGGAGAAGTGCTATGTGAAAGTGTCGTCATGGTTGAGGTGCAAAGATTTTAGGTATAGAATAAAGAAGGCTTTCTGTCTGAGTCTGAAATACGCGTAATGCGCTCTATCGTTCTTAAAAACTTCAGGGAATGCATGCCAATTAAGGGGAAAAAATCATTCCTTAAGAAGGCTCTATCTAAAACACATATGTGCACGTACCAGGCCCCGCTTCACCTGTTTATTGAAGGGGAATGTGTTGTCTTTTCTGCTCCCAGTCAACTTCTAGACCTAGAATATCCAGCTCGGAGAGAGAGCCAAAGGGCAAGGCTAGGTTGCCCATCTTCTAGCACCCTATCAAAAACCAAACCTGGGTAAGATGGTGAAGTCCCTGCTGTGAAAGAAAATCACCAACCCTTCTCAGGATCAAAAGAAACCACTTCAATGGTAAGTGACAAGAACCCTAGTACTACTTCTGGGATAACTGTTATGGGTGAAACTTCTTCCTGAAGTCCTGTACTAGGTTGTGTTGGCATTGAAAAACAGTAAGCTTAATCTTCCAACAGAATATTTACTTGTCTTCATTGAAATTCAGGGCTCCTGCTAGGACTCTGAAGGCTCACTTTCTTTTCATTAAAGCAGATTTGAAACAAAGTTCCTTGTATACACACAAAGAAAATAAAGCTCCTTCCTGCCTGTGCAGCTGGTTAATAATTGCAGTAAAAATCTAAGCAGGAAAAGCAAACTGTCTCCAAAACTCAGTGGTGGTTTTCTCAGTTTACTGAGAACTTGGTCTTAGTTTCAAATAGTGTAAATGATGGGGTTTTTTTGGTGGTGAATGAATTCTTAGAGGTTTAGTCTAACCAGAACAACACAGGGACTACAAGAATTCCAGTGGGATTCTTTGATGCCAGAGGTTATGTTAAACAAAAAGGAAAGCTAAATAGGCTTTTGGAATACACCTTTTTCATTTAGAGGTATTAAAGAGAAATACTATTTCTAATCCTACACCTCATAAATCAGAAGGCTCAAAAAATGACAACTGAATCTACTCTTACCTAGGAAGGAACTAAACCTGCATTTTTCAAATATTTGATAGTTGCAGAAATACATATTCTTGCCCTCTCAGAATCACACATATCTTTTAGAAATAAATAAATAAATCCTGTGGTGGACACTGCCTTTCTTTGGAAATCTCTCATTGCTACAAATTTTGATAGTAGTTAGAACGTTTGTTACATTAAAGCAAGCGATGACAATGCTCAGTGCATGGTTCCTATAAAAATCTGTTGCTTCACAAAACCCCACAGTACAAAATACGATAATTTCAACCTATAAACCCATTTTTCTGCTTCAGTAAAAAAAAAAGTAAATACTCTTCTGTTTTTGTAAAAAGATAAGTTGTTTTCCAGACTTCTATCCATGGTTGTATTAGGGCCCTGACAATAATCTGAAGTGACAGAATTTTTTTTTTCTTGCTTCCCCGTTCATGTCCACTTTTCTTAAAATTCACTGTGGAATTGATAATAAGTATTCCTTCAATATAATTCTTCATTTTACCACCAAAGTTTAGAAATAGTACATAATGAAGTTTGAATTTTGTAAACCAGTGTTGAAGGGAGAGTGAGGTTAGTCATAAGTATTTTTAAGAACCAGTGTTTGAATCTTTCTTCAGTTTCATTGAAGTGGACCAAAAGACATTACTCAATTATTTCTGATGAGATGAATAACAGAAATTATAAACAAGATAGCTAAGGTCATATAATAGAAGAACCAAGACAATTTTATTCAAAAATAGATATGACAAATACAAGCAAAGTAGAAATACAGGTTTCTCTCTTACTGTCCTGCAGCGTTGCCTGGAAGCTGAAAAAATGTTCAAGACAAAATTACTGAATAGAAATTTTACCAACATCACTTTTGGCTATTACTCTAATGCTGATTAAAATTACTATTATTGTAATTGGATGCAAGGAACTTAAAAATTTTCCTTGTAGATTTTGTTTTCAGATTTAATATTTTTATTCTGTTTATTCTAACCTTTGTAGTGTACATGCAGAAGGTCTCGCAAATAACAATAATACTAATAATATGTAAAATGTGTGTAACTTTTCAACAAAACATGCTAGCAATCCATGACATGAACCAAAGACTAGTTCAGAGAGCTTGAAAAAAATGCTTAAACGAGATGGAATGAACAGTGGAGAAAAAATTTAAAAAAAAAGTGGAAAGAACAAAATTAAAAAAAAAAGTGGAAAGAACTTGCCATCTTGGTGCCCTGCTACTGTCCATCTTAATAGGAAAAGAATTAACACTCTTTAGAAACTGTTTTCCCATATTAACTGAGCAGGTTTTAAGTTTCTTAGCTAGTGATTTAATCTTAAATGGACATCACTGACAGGATATAACATGGGAAGTATTTATTGAGAAACAAATGGGAAAACCTTTCCCTGCAATATATAAGAAGTACCTTTAAATCTGATTGATATTAGTTCTAAAGCACTTTTGCAGTCGAGTAAAATGAGAAAGGCTAATGAGGCATAGAAATAGGAAAGCACTTCATTATTCTGTTGCAGGTTCTTGTGGCATGTTATATCACACAATGCCATGTGAGTATTGACCTTCATCTGTGGTTTTCAAAGAGGAGAAGTTTTATGTCAGTTTAAAACTTGAAAAATTGACTAAATGATCTGAAAGCTTCTTCAAGGTTTCTTTCAGTTAATGCATTAGTGTTTAAACAGGTTTTAGGAGTACTTGGAGTAAGATTACAGATTCATGAAATTCTTATGTTTGACATAGGAGAAGCTCTGAGAGTATTGTCTTTTTAATGCAAATGGACAAAGAAGACAGAGCTTCCTAGATTAAATTATTTGTAGCTTTTCAGTCTGTCTTAAAATAACCACAGGAAACACTTATTTTTCAGCTGCTATAGCTGTGTTTTAAAAAGATAGGCCAGTTTTTTGTTGGTGAAGAGAGTAAGAAACTTCTAAACCAATCTGCCAGAACTGATTTCCTCCCCACCCCCTTCTTCCCCCATCCTGAGGGGTTCTTTTGCTGAAAATATGGTCAGCAGTAAATTAGAATTAGGACAGCAGTATATTAGTCTAGGACAAAAGTAAATGTTATTTCCTTGTCACAGTAGTAAAAATAGTTTAATGTTTTATCATATGTTTTCAGAGTCTACACATTTTGCAGATTCATTTCAATGTCTGCTTATTAATGTATTTGGTTTAAGGCAAGTTTGATATAAAGCTAATTTCATGAGTTCTTACGCTGGATTTACTATTCTGTTTTGGAATATGTATTAAAACCTGTTTTGGTTTTTTTCTGTGAAGAGTTATGCATGAAATTTGCCTTGCAATGCTTTTGAATTCTTTGTTCCAATGTAGTGTCACTGGAGTTCAAATGGCAAGTGTTAACAAATTGGCAGCCTTTTCTTACACATAATTGAAGTTGAAGAGTAGTCCTTTGTGCCCTAAATTTAAATGAATTTCCTATTAGTGGGGAATTGGAGCAGTTTGATGGTACTGAATGAGATTTCAGACTTTTTGGAGGGTTTGAGTTGGCTGACTAAAGGAAGTGAGTTGTGGATGGGAAAATGGTATACTAAATTCATACTGAAATGGGTGTTCTTTCTGTTAGGGCTGTGAGCAGCAAGCTGAGATACGAGTGTGGTCAGTAAATATAGGGATAGGCAGAAGTGTACTGTTAGATGATATCCTGGTATGAATGCAGTAGTTGAGAGGTGTAAAATGTAGCTGGAGTGATGCTGGTTTTAAGAACTAATTAATTTTTTTGGCAAAAGACAGGTGTGAGTAGTTTAAGTGGTTCCTCAATACTACTTTTTTTTGAAGCATCTTGTAGCATGTTTTACTGTTTCCTTCAAACACAAGCCTGTGGATGTTGAAAGTTGGTTTTTTCCTTCATATTACTTGATTTTTCTCCCCCGTTTTATTGAACTTGTTCTTTTTAAAGAATCAAGTATGTATACCACTTTAAAAAAAACTTAAAAAAAGACAATTCATGCCTACTTGCACTTAGTTTCTTCTTCAAGAGACATTGGGATAACATCCTGCATTCATGAAGGTTGTATAGATAGAAGAGCTTAGCCCGAAAAGCATCCGGTACATCTTCAGAGTTGGAAGTAATTAAAGGGTAGGCTCTGTGGGTGGGTGTTATGGTAGGACCAACCGATGAATCCCATTGTAAAAAAACCCTTGCTGTTAGAGTAGGTTATTGTACTTTGTTCTCTTTTTATTAATTGTGTTATCATACAAACACTAGATTGGTGGATATGGATACAAGAGCAACAAACTTTAATCTTAGTTCTTTGCTATAAATGTTTTTTTAAATGGATGTTCATTTTATTACAATAGTAATACTTCATTGTGGTGTTATCTATGGGGAATCTTACTTAAAAGAACATGGGCAGTAACAAGCTATTACTTGATAATTTTCTTAAGTTGCTGCAGCAAAGAGAAATGCACTTTAAATTCTACAGAAAATACTTTACATTCAGCTGGAAGAAAAGTACTGTGGCTGTGTTGAGGATGAACTTGAAACACCCATCCTTGAGGGATAGATTACAAAAATGCAAAAGATGGAAGGCCAGAATCAGGTCAACAGATGTTTTATGTGCTTGAAACTGCTTGGTTAACTTGGGCTGTTGCTAAAAATGATCTGTGTGTGCTTAAATTTATCCTATGGCAAGTGCTCGTTTAAACAGAAATCTTCTGTTGCTATATTATCTATAATGGGAACTCGTAATTTCTGTTCTTTTGGCTGTTGGTTCTCTTGTAATCAAGATACGAGATTCAACTGAAGAACCTAATGTGATTAAAACTTCTCCAGATTGTTACAGCACTTTATTTTTTGCCTTTTTTGGCATCTGATGTATGAAATAAAGAGGGGTTTTTTTCATGTTACTTATATAACACTCTAAGGCCACCCTGGCCATTTGGTAGAGGTGAACAAATGGTAAAGAACACTTGGCATTTCTTAGTTCCATTTCAACTCAGTAACTAAAAACAAAATTTAAGTGAAATATTACCTCATCTTGATAGGTAGCTTATGTGATTTGTCAATACTGCATGTTAAAGCAATAAACCATTTCTTTTCAGCAGTGTCATTAATCTAATAAAAGATAGCTCAGTGTAACACAGAAGGAAATTGAATATCTGATGTTTTAATATCCCAAAGGCAATAGGAATAAAATCAACTCGTTGGATATAGTGACAATTGGGACTAAAAGAATTTGGGTTTGATAGGTCAAGTTCCATTGTAAAACAATGTGGTTGATACTACTTTCATACTGTAAGACTAACAAGCTTGTGATGCTGTTGGTAGGTATTCTTAAAATCGCTTACTCTCTTGTATTTGCAGAACCTTTGTATTTAAGTTTTAGATCACTTCCTGATCAAATGAGGGCATCTTTTATATGTGCGTAATACTGAACTTAACTTTGATTATTTTGAAAACTATTTGGGCAAGTTAGTAAAACAAATTCTCAAAATTATACTTTAGTCTCTGTTGGAAGGTCATCACAAATTACTGGATTAGATAAATACAAGAAAATGGTACGTGCATTTATCAGCTCTTTCTGATTCAGGGGCTCATGTATCTTTTTGTGAAAATGGAATCAGCTGAAGATTCAGGGAGTGGGGAAAGAGTCTTCTTGCATCACTGGTGAGGTTTACTTTACATGGGAGTGTGGAGGAGTAAGGTTCACCATTGTACAAATTAACTGGGTTTACAAAGTCCGTAATACTCTACTGTATGAAACTCTGTATGCCTTTATTTCTGGTATTTTGTCACTGCTCGTACCATAACACATGAAGCAGTTGGTTCTGTGGGAAGCACGAGTGAAGAGGCTTGGCTTTTGGACTTGTATGTTGCCATGACCAGAGACAGTTTATAACCTTTTCCTCCCATTTCTTCTACCTACTTTTACTTAGCTTTCTGGGTAACAGGAAGCTACATATGGCAATACTTGAACTGCCTATGTTCGAGTGGGCAGCTAGCATACCAATGCCGGCCAGCTGGGTGTCACTATTGCATGGCCAGGTGAGCTGAGTAGACCCCCTTGTTCTTCCTCTGACATGGACTAAAGAGGTGTCTTCAGGAACTACATATACCCTAGTCCATACAGTGTTTAGGTTTGCTGTGGGAAATGAGTCTTTCGGGAAACTCCTGTTGTTGACAAATTGGGTTGAAACTAGCCGAAGCTATGTGGGGGAAGAGGGTGTTTTTTTGAAGTAACTGGACTAACAAATAACTAGCTGATTTGATCATAAGCCTCGTGTCTCCACAAAACTGTGCTAATAACATAGAACACAGTCCAGCCAATTTAAAGTGCCTGTAGGCAGAGTTGGTCTCTAGTGCTTAACCCATCTCATTCTTAGGTGTAATAGGAAATTGCTTCTGCGTCTTCATTTGCACTTTATGCCCTTCTGGTTGCAAGCTGTGGAGCTAAATGAGAGATTCTCTTCAGCTTTTACTATATTTGTAAGACCACTGTGGATTTTCATCTACAGCTCATGTATAGAGCATTTTGTGTATGGGGAATGTTTTGTGGGGTTTTGTTGTCTTGTATTTTTGCTTATTTGGAGAGTTTGGTGTTCCTGCTTGTATTAAGAGGGTGTGACCAGTGGCTTCATGAGTTTTAGGGTGGTTGCTAGTAGAGGAGGCAGTTTAGGAGTATCTGGTAATAAGCTTGCCAGCTTTCAGAGGAGCATTCTGAGAAGATCAGAAGTTGTGAAAGTTGCCAGGTTAGGCAGGCAGGCTGTCTTCATTTTTCTAAAACTAACCAGGGACTGTCTCAAGGATCTAAAACTGCTTTTTAGAAAAGTACCAAGTTCCCTCTCTCTCCCTGCCCCCCACCCCTTGTACTTTTGAAGCCTACAAAGGTACTTTGCTCAAACTTTCAAATTAAATTGATGTGATGCTTGACTTAAACTGTAGCCAACCTGAAATTAAAACTATAGCATGAACTGCCTGATTGACCTTCACTTAATGTAGAAAAATACATGATAGTCCAAGCGCTTATGAAATGAGATCGCTTCTTCAGCAAGGTGATCAGTGCCTTGGGTTTAATTTTCTTCCCAGCATTTAACCTTGCCTAATGTATTTCTAGATCTTTCTGTGTTAATCTGAAGTTATTTCAACCACAGTTCAGGCTGGGCTAGCTGCCCAGTTGTGTGCAACAAGGAAGTTGTTCCCCACTCCCCCTCCCTCTCCCTTTTTTCTTTTTTATCTACCAGTGTTGTTTGTAGCTTTCAGTTTTTCCTCTGGATTTGTATGAGGAAACAACATTATGGACTGTGGGCCACATATAGCACATGAGAGCTATGCAGTAGTTGGTAAATGATTCTGGGGTCTGTCTGTGACTAGTCAAAGGAGGCATTGCATTATTTTCAAGGTCAAGCATCCCATCTTGGGGGGGGGGGGGGGGGGGGAGATACACGTCAAGCAAAAACTTCAGTTTAATAGAATTCTGATTTGTTAATGGCAGTGCTGTAGATAGGAAAGTCAGCCAAGCCTTATAGGCAGCATCCCTAAGCAGTGAAAGCTGCCAAGCTTCGTTGTAACTGAAGAAATACTGATTTGAATGTTGTCAGGTGCTGTACTGGGATTTGCTACTGCTAGCCAAGTGGAAAAAAAAATTCTTTTCCAATGACAGTCAGCTGTAAAGTTCATAAAATGGCTGCATGTATTTCAAGAAGTTCTTAGAAAAATTCATTCCTTCTGGATGAAGTTTGAGATGCATTGGATTTTAATACTGCCAGATGAAGTTTATGAACCATTTCATGCAACAAGAAGTTAGGTTTTACTTAATATTTTTTTTCAAAGGAAACCATAAATCCTTCCTATGAGCAACTGTGTAACCTCTTTTCTTAATTTTTAAAGTGCTTGGTGAAAACAAGGTTATTCACTGAAGGAATTTTTTTAGACAAAGGTGAATTACATTTATTGTGGTGTTAACAGCTGAAGCGCTAAGGTGCTGCAGAGATTTGAAAAATGTCAGAAAGTATCAGTGTAATGGAAAACATACGCAGCTTTGGCAATAAAGCTCTATCCTGTACATCTTTCCTTCGGTATTTTATGCAGTGACAAAGAGTACTTACAGTCCTTGCAACTTCTGTTATAAACTTAGGTCCGCTTAAAAGCAGTTGTATAACTTTCATTTGCTGATGAAAATTAGAACAGATGCTTCTGAGATAATTAATTTTTTTTTCTTGCTTTGTGTGTGGTCAAAAAATGACAGACTTCTCAATTAAATTCCTTTTTTGGGGAAAAGTGGATTGAGCTCAAGGTGGAAAATTGGGAGGTAGAGGAAAACAAGTCTTTTAAAAGCCTAATTTAAAAAAAAATGGCGTGGGGGTTACTAGGAAATGAACTGTTTCAATATTTATTCAACAGCCTGGATATCACACATTGCTAATAAATGTACTATTTTAAAGGCACTTCTACTGTATGGCTTGTAAGGTTTCTTTAGACAAATCTATTTGCTTGCAGTTAGGAAGTCTGGTGATGCTTTGAGACCTTTTCAGTTTTGCATAATACATAATTATAACTGCTTAAGAATTTTTCTTTGGTGGTCCTGATGTGGCAGAAAAACCAGATTATTTTCAAAGTAGTATTGCCATAATACAGACTTTTAAAGTATGTGTGCTAATCTTTTTTTCATTACATAAGCAAAGATATGAAAAATATTTTTCTGTCTTTATCTAAACTGGCTTTTCTTTAAAAATCCTAATTTGAAATGTGTCCCCTCTTTGTTTTTTTTTCTTCCCCCTAGATTTGAGTTCTGTGAACCTGCCTTTGTGGTTGGTAATTGTTTGGAAATAGCCTCAGACAGTCATCAATATGACCGGATTTACTGTGGAGCTGGAGTCCAGAAAGACCATGAAAACTACATGAAAATTTTATTGAAAGTTGGAGGCATTTTAGTAATGCCTATAGAAGATCAGGTGACTTAGTGACCATTTCCCCTTTTTATCTTTCAGTGTGAGAAATACATAATTTAAGGAATGCTTTTAAATGTATATTTGACTGAGTTAATGTTCAACTAATGATATCTTGATTCAGTGTATTGCTGCAGTTAAGCAGATATTAGTCTTTTTAATGAAGTCTTGAACTTTTTTTCCCTTAAACTTGTAAGAAAGCATCAATATCCTGCTTCCAACAGCCTGTGGCAAAACTGTGTCTTCAGTGAAACCAGAATTCCACTCACAGTATTGTCAGTGTATTATACCAGTCCCAGAGCTGCTTTGAAATCTCGCTGCCACACTGACATTTTCAGTCAGTACTTCAAAACAAAGAAACCACCCTCTAAACCAAGAGAATTTATTTCAGAGAAATATGAAATAGCTGTGATTACTGGGACATTGTAAGGGGAGGAAAAAACTGAAGGAAAAAATACAACTTATTTCCAGCAGTTTTCAGTGTTACTTTTCCGTGTTAGATTAAATGTTTTTCAGACAGGTGTATTATTTTAATAATACTTCGCACTTTTATCGCTTTTCATCCTTAGATCTCAAAAGGCTTTACAAAGATAAGTATTATTCTCCCTGTTTTACTAATAGGGAAATTGAGAAAGACAGATTGTGATTTAAGTTGGATGTCCTCCTAAATACAGATAACTACTAAAATGCTTATTGATAAACATGCTAGTTACTTTATCTTCCAAAAAGAATTATCACATTATGTATCTGCTTTCTCAAAATACCAAAGTGATTTAAACAGAGCCTGCATGATTCAGTTCCATAAATATTTTTTTCAGTATTTATTGGACTAAGATACTGTCAGTTGAAATTGATAGAATCCAACTTAAAAGTAGTCTCGATTTGAAAGCAAAATTAAAACTGTGAATATTTCTACCTTGTATACAAATGGTTAGGGGGCTAGACCATGTAAAGTATAAGGAGCAGCTGAAAGATCCGGGTTAATCTAGCCTGCAAAGAAATGGCTAAGGGAACGTTTAGTTCCTGACTCGGCTTCCTAAAGGGGTGGAGAATTTACCTAGTAGACCGGAGTCCAGTTCTCCTCACAGGTGCACAGCAAACTGGAAGAAGAATGTTACAAATGGCAGAAAGGGGGCATTCTGCCTGCATATAGGGAAGACAATTTTTCTGAATGAGAGTGGTTGAACAGTACAGCAGGTTGCCTAGTCAGGTGGGGAAATCTCAGTCCTAGAAGATCTTTTAACTTCATCGGAAAAGCTTCTGAGTTGCCTGGTTTAACTTTGAAGCTGGTCTTGTTCAAGCAGGAGGTAGGACTCTAGAGGTTGCTTCCAGTCTAAAGTATTCTGTGATCTTTTGGAAAAATCAGAAAAAGCAAAACTTACCTTGGGCCTTAATTTTCCAGGTGCATCTCTTCCCATTGCCAAAGAGCCTTATTCAGTACTCTAGTGACGAAGTAATATTTCAAGGACTATGGAAGTCCTTTCTGTTCATAAAACAGCCTTTATAAATTAATTTTGAAGCAAACCAAAATAGCAGTGTGTTTGAACACCAATCTGAATAGTATTGAGTATGACAAAACTGTACCACTGATTTATTTTGGTTTTGTTTTTATGCAGCTAACACAAATCTTGAGAACGGGACAGAACACGTGGGAAAGTAAAAATATCCTTGCTGTTTCATTTGCTCCACTAGTGCAACCAAACAGAAATGACAACGGCAAACATGATACTGTGGGACTGCGTAAGTGTCATTTGTGGGCTTGATGGGTTGTTACAGTGCCTGCTGGTGGTGTTCTGGAAGTGGGGAAGCTATGCTATACAGACATAACATGATAGAACAGGAACATACGGTTTAGCAAAGCAGTAGCTCACTGATAATGTTTTTGTGCTCCTGGCACGTGTTCTGTGTTACTAAACAAGTAATATCCTGAATTAAAATGATACAGTGCGTCCAGCTTATTTTTCCAAACTTCTTTTCCTTTTAGGTTCAGCTTCTCTTTCTAGCGAGGTACAGATAAAATAGCAAGCTAATATTAGGTCTATCAGGAGCACTAACTTTCTGATCATCTCCTAGAGAAAAATATTTATTCTCTTCCCCCTGAAGTGGAAGGAACAGGTCTAAACTGCAGCTGTGGTACTGTAGGATATTAATAGCTGAGTGTGCTTGTGTCTGCCTGCCAACTGATACAGTGATGCCTGGCTGTTTTTTAGTAGTCATTGGGGTTGGCTTTCTAGCTGCAATGCTTTGAATTAGATTAGTAAAGGTGCTTAGAAAGTCTCTGAAAGTACATCTCTTGCCAGGATGGTAAGATAGCATGATAAGGGGAAAAAAGTGGCAGAGAAAAAAAGTGGTAGAGTTGCAATTTTATGTCAGGGCTAGGAGTAGAGTAATACACAGAGCTTCAGTAATGTGGGAACTTAAACAAACCCAACAAAGAGCCTAGAAGATAACGGCTTTTCTCTCCTGTTTTGTTCTGTTAATATATAAACAAAGAGAACATCCCTCTGTCCTTTTCACGTTTCCTGCTTCCATGCACGTTTTTTAACTGTGAAACAGGTATAACCCTTCAGGAGTCCAGGATGTCCTATCAGATTGCATTGCCTATAACTACTGATCTGGCTATTAATTTTGAGAGCATGTGTGAGCCCTGCGAAGGATAGTTCCTTATTATAGCTACCTTTTACTTTTTTTGTTCAAAGTATAGATGATCCTTTCCTTTATGTAATCAGTTCTTTTGCAGAAATAATTCATTTTGGTTGCTTTAACACTTGCTTTTTGACACCTCAGAAGTTACTTCCTGAAATTAACTTAGAATCATAGAATAGTTTGGGTTGGAAAGGACCTTTTAAAGGTCATGTAGTCCAACCCCCCTGCAATGAGCAGGGACATCTTCAACTAGATCAGGTTGCTAAGAGCCCCGTCCAACCTGACCTGGAATGTTT
>NW_008794414.1:4303358-4305363 GCF_000699145.1 Aptenodytes forsteri
TAGTGGGGGTTGCCCTGACACAGGTGCAGGACCTTGCACTTGATCTTGTTAAACCTCATGAGGTTCACAGGGGCCCACTTCTCGAGCTTGTCCAGGTCCCTCTGGATGGCATCCTGTCCCTCTGGCGTGTTGATCGCACTACTCAGCTTGGTGTCATCTGTAAACTTGCTGAGGGTGCACTCAGTCCCACTGTCTGTCATTGATGGAAGATACTAAACAGTACTGATGCCCAAGGAACACCACTCATTACAGATCTCCATCTGGACATTGAGCTGTTGACTGCAACTCTTTGGATGCGACCATCCAGCTAACTTCTTATCCACTGAATAGTCTGTCAATCAAATCCATACCTCTCCAGTTTAGAGAGAAGGATGTTGTGGGGGACCGTGTCAAAGGCCTTACAGAGGTCCAGACAGATGACATCTGTAGCTCTTCCCTTGTCCACTGATGTAGTCACTCCATCATAGAAGGCCACTAGGTTGGTCAGGCAAGACTTGCCCTTGGTGAAGCCATGCTGGCTGTCTTGAATCACCTCCCTATCCTCCATGTGCCTTATAGCATAGCTTCTAGGACTTGGTAATACAAGATTATTTTTTCCTCTGTTCTTTGCTTTAGACACAGTCCATAATAGCTAGGGTGTATCATGACTAACAGTGAAATACAGAGGTGGCTTGTCAAACTTTCTGGTCTTACTATGATTTTATATGGTCTGATAGAAGATAGAGTAGGATTTTCAAGTGTTCTCTATCACCATTCCTGAATTTTTGGAATGAAAATAGTGCAGACCAGTAGCGTTCAGAACTGAACGGTAGTACAATAAAGATGTTTCCTGTAAGTAGCTTAATATAATTTCAAAATGACTCTTTAGTGAGAAGAAGAAAATAACATGCAAATGTGCTACTAAGTTGGCACTACTTAAAAGAAAAAAAAACAACATTAGGGTCTTGAAGTTGCACAGTAAAATGAAATCAGTAACATACTCTTCTTTCTACTGCTCAGGCTGGTCTAGTTTTATCATGAAGCTTAAAAAAAAAGTGTGTGTGTAAAAAAAAAAAAAAAAAATAGTGAGCTGAAGCTCAAGAAATAAAAATTCTAGCTAATTCCTGTTTTATAGTAACATTGTGTGTTTGTTTCAAATCCGCACACCTGTAAATTACCTTAAAGGTTCAGAGTAGTCTAGTAAACATTATCCTTCTGTAAACTTTAGCCAGAAATTGTGGATGTCACTACTAGGTAAACATGGAGTCTGTGCCATACTTTGGACAACCCTTGAATGCCTTCTGACACATATGTAATGTTATATATAGACTACAGTTATAACTGTCATATTTGCATAGGGCTTAGTAAAATATCTGTCAGCGAGTCATTCTCAAAGTAGAATCTTTTCCTCATGGAAAACTACAGAGGTATTGCTAAAAGGATCATTGGTTAGAACACAGTTCACTGCTGCTAGACAATTGGAAAGAAGTGGATATTAAGCATCAAAAAAATTGCATCATGTTCCTCTCATTTTAAAAAAAAATCTTTAATGTGCATTGTTTGAGCAATGCTTTTAGGAGAGAAGCTAAGACAGATTGGCAGTAAACCACATCTAGTTTCTTATATAATGCGTAAATGATTTAAGATGGCTTATTCAACACCAGGGTGGCTACACCTGTATGGCATGTTGCAAGGATGAACTCTGTCTTTGGGTAGACTGTAAGCTATAGGATAAAGGTCAAACTTCTTTAGCATTGGTAAAGTAAATACTTTGCATCTCAATAAATATTTACATTTGAGCAGGATGTTAACGTGGTTGTGTGGCTTCATGCTTAACTTAGTGTGGGAAGTAAACTCCTGTTGACCCACAGTATACTGTATCTACTAAAAACTCTGTCTGATCAGTGGGAACATCACTGTTAAGTCACAATGATAGATTTTTATTGAAGTCTAATTTTCTATTTAATTGTAATCATAGAATCATAGAATAGTTTGGGTTGGAAGGGACCTCTAAAGGTCATCTAGT
>NW_008794414.1:4305393-4316938 GCF_000699145.1 Aptenodytes forsteri
GTGCCAGTGCTTCACCACCCTCAGCCTAAAAAATTTCTTCCTTATATCTAGTCCAAATCTCCCCCCCTTTAGTTTAAAGCCATTCCCCCTTGTCCTGTCGCTACAGGCCCTGCAAAAAAGTTCACTGCCATCTTTTTTATAAGCCCCCTTTAAGTACTGAGAGGCTGCAATAAGGTCTCCCCGAAGCCTTCTCTTCTCTAGGAGAAGAATGTAATGTAATGAAGGAGAAAAGAGGAAACTTCTTAGAATCAGTTAAATTTTATTATAGTTTTAAGTTTGGTTAACCTCAAATGTAATTTTTAAACATCAAGCAAGTTTGAGAAGATCACTAATCAAAACAAGTGAGTTGGATTTAAGCCAAACTGGCCAAGAAATACATGAATATCAGTGGAACTTAAGGCTACTTCTGTTATTTGAAGTCTTTCCTAGGTGTCCTCCTGAGTAGTTCTGTATTCAAACAGATTTTATATTACCTGCATAGGAGAGCTTTCTGACTGTCTCACTGTAGGACTTCCTAATTATCCTTCCTATCAAGCATTTATTTAAAAAAAAAAAAAAAAAAGCAAGTCTGAAGCTTTCTAAAAGTTCATTTTCTTTATGCTACATGTGTGTCTGGGATTTCTGAGAAGTGCAGGAGCTTTAGGCCTTGAATTCCTTTATGTAGTATGAATTGTTGGTAGTTACCAATTATAGCTTATGATCTGGAATGTGACTCTGAGGAGCTTACTTTGTCTTTAAACCTTTTAGATGCTGTTGTCTTCAAAATCAAATAGAATATAAACAGTCATAACTAGCACTAAAAATGATACGGTTATTTTATCTTAGAGGATAAGAAAGCTGAGAGCTTACTGCTGTTACACCTTTTTCAGGATGCAGTGTTTCAAAATTTTGTTCCATCCTCTCTTGAAGGAAACTTTTTTTTTCCTTCTGACTTCATGAAGTCTCTCTTACACAGTTCTGTATATGGGACAAATGCCTGGTAGTCCATTACTTCAACTTTATATACCTTGTGCTTGCATTTACTATGATTGGCATACAATCTACAATCATAGCTTGTTTAGCCTGATCTTATAAATGTGTTTTGGATGGTTAGATAGGGTTTTGTTCTTGAATTTTGAGTTGGTTTTATATTAAACAAATGGGGCTTCGTGGTTTTTTTTATTTCTGTTGGTGTTAGCTGAAATCAGTATTGCCAGTCATAAACATCCTTTCTGTCTCAAGTATGAGTAACTAGCATGCAATTGAAGTCAGTGTATGAAACAATAGATTTTGTTTGAAATAAATTGAGTGGTTTTTAAGCTGAATGCAATATTGGAAGTGTAATTATCAAAATTATTTTTTCACTAACTTCTTCCTTGCTGTAGTCCCCATTAATTTTATGCTACTTTGTATAGGAAGAAAAATGACAAGCAAGAAAGTCAAACAGGCTGAAGTTTTGGTTGGTGTGCTTTTTTGGTTTTGTTTTCTTTGGTATTAGCCAGCCATAGCTCATCTAGGGCAGGCATCCACCAGCCCAGCAATACTTAGTCCTCACTTACTTGTCTGTCATTGGAAAATATGTGGCTTTTGGCTTTTTGTTACTTGCTTTTTTTTCTTCAGGACTTCAGTAATTTTGATTCCTTTTCTGCTGCAAAGATATGGGTGACTTACCTGGTTGGTCAGCTGTGAAGTTGACATGGCCATCCCTCATCAGTTGGGGTCAGTAGGAAGTAGGGAAAAGCATAGCGAGTGGAAGAGGGAGGCAGTAGAAGGGCACTTGCCTAAACAAATGTGACATAGGGGTAGAAATTGTTTCCCAGCAGCAGGATCTTAAAACAGTGCCAGCAGTAGGTCCCAAGACTTGCCAGGTGCTAAAAGGTGACAGTATTTGTTGTATGCTTTCTTAAATTTATTTTAATAATCTGTTCATGCTTTCTACTTCTCTTGCACATCTGTCAAAAGACCTCTAAATTTCTTGGACTGCGCCACAGGGTTTGTCAAGGTGGCTCTATCTACCCTTGTTTCATTTGCGTATTGTATCATGTACTAAAATTTCAATTATTCTTGAACATTAGTCTTACGGCCTTGCAGCTAATTTTTTTGCTAGAGGGAAATTTCACTTAGTATAACTTCCTTTTCTTTCGTTTTAGCTCCATGTGCTGTTAGGAATCTCCAGGACCTCGCTCGAATATATATCAGACGCACCCTTAGAAACTTCATAAATGAGGAGATGAAAGCCAAGGGTATTGCTCAAAAGGCTCCTCCGAAACGAAAACGCAGGAGATGTCGTAGACGCAGGATTAACACCTATGTGTTTGTTGGTAATCAGCTCATTCCTCAGCCTCTAGATAGCGAAGAAGATGAAAGAATGGAAGACGATAACAAAGATGAGGAGGATAAAGATCACAGTGAGGCCTTGAAGCCAGAAGAGCCTCCTCGAAATCTGTTGAGAGAGAAAATTATGAGTCTACCATTACCTGAATCTTTAAAAGCATACTTGACCTATTACAGAGAGAAATAACTTGTTTTAAGTAGAAATAATACCTACTGATAGTTCCTTTATTCTTGAAAATGTAGCATTTATTAAGTAGGTGGACAAATTATTACTAGTCTTTCATCAAGACTGAAGTACAGCGATAAATCGTAACTTGTTTCTATCTTGTCTTTGCTACAACGAAGACTTGCATTCAACAGTAGAATTCCTTTTTAAAAATCTATTTTTCTTTAAATTTTGAAAATGCTGTTTTAACTCTGATAGAAATATATATTCCATTATGCAGCACTAATCAATATTTTGCATGGTAAGTCTTTTTTGATCCCTAACAGATTTGTATTGATAAAAGGATGAGTGAAATTTTATATATGCTAAATAATTGTTAAACATGTGCATCTGACTTGATGAGCAATTTGTCTATATTTATTATTATTAGGGGAACATTTTAAACATCCAGACACTTATCCTCTAATGTCAGAATCAGACCCTTTTAAAGTTTATTTTACTATGGCTTTGTTGCAATCATTATTACTATGTTGGTATAGATGTATTCCAACAACACAAGTGCAATAAATATATACAGACACTGAATGAGCTGGCTTTAATGAAATATGAAAATACAAGTTCTGAAATGTCAGATGACCCTGCTACTTCTGCATTTATCTTTTGCCAAAAGATCTTGAGAAAAGTAACAGCTTCTCTCAAAGCCTTAAAGAAACATCATATTGAATAAGAAGCAAAGCGATGCTTACTTCAGCTCTGCTTATATTTAACTCCATTCTACACTTTCAGTATTTCTAACTAGAGGCACTTCCTCATTTGTGGGAAGTTTAGGACAGTACATTTTGTTTATTTCTACAGCTCAGAGCATCGAGTCAAAATGTTTGGTAATACGAGATTGTAATTTAAATATCAGTCATCTATATTTACTGCTTTTAAGTAGAGGTAGAATTTCAACAAAGTTTAGTTTGTATTGCTTATTGGGATAGCTATAACAGTAGAAGTTAGAACTTGTTCAGCAAATGCACTTTAGTAAGTGAATTTTATACTTAACATGCATCTCCAAGAAGGTAGACTTGTGCTAGCCTATATTTTGTTTCTGAGCATGGCTCTTAGCACAAAAATATGTATAAAATCATACGCATCTTTTGGAAACCTAAGAGTAGCCGTGCAGCTGTGGGGACCCACAATAGTGCTGATTTAAATCCTTCTATGATTTTTCCTCTTCTAGTTGTGAAGTTACTTGCGGTTCTCATTTTTAACTTTGTTTGCTTTTACCATCTTGATTTCTTCATTCTCTGTTGTAACATAACCATGAGGGAAAACACTGTTTATTAAGAACTTGGCATGATATGCATTAAAAGCTACAATCATTGGAAACATCTGCCTGTTGGACCCAGTGAAAAACATTCCTCTTGAAATATTCTGCATGATATATTTTATAATATTGGTAACATTTTTTTTGTGTAATAACAATAAAACAAAATAATCACATCTTTCTAAAACAGTAAATGTTCCTAGCTCAAGTATTTATAACCAGCCAATATGTGGTCTAACAATCCAATATTGACTTCAAAATATATAAGCATTTTGTTGCATCTGAAAAGGAAGATAATACATAATCCCATGACACTGACTCTTTATGGTGCATTTAATGCTTTAGTCCCTGTTTTCTAAGGTACATCATAGTAATGTTTAAGTGGAACTTCATGAAGGCCTGTTGTACCAGCATGTGGAGTTACTTTCCGCAATACATTTACAGTATAAGTAAACAAAACTATTTGAAATAAGCATTCTGACTTTATTTTAAAAGCAGGAAAAACTAATAAGAAATAGTTTTCCCAAATAATGATACTAATAAAGCATCTGTGATGCTTCAGCTATAAGAATTGAACATAATCTTGTTTTAAATGGATTATTTTAGATGGAGTTTAAATAATCTGAAGTTTGAGATGTTTTTTGTGTGTCCTTTTCTTGGAATCTACATCCATAAGCTCAAGAGTATGAGATTACTAAATATTACTTAAATACTTCAAGGACTTCATACAGGATGCTTTTGGAGAATAAATTTCTGCATTTTTTCACGCCTGTATACTTGGAAAAATGGACAGCGGATGACTTGTCATGATTCTTCAGTATGTAAGGGTTTTTTTGAGTCACTGAAAGAGAATGTTTCTTCTGTGTTTTGTATGTGGATTTATTTTCCACTCTTGAATTTATATTAACATAAATAATATTTACATAAATAAAAAGGTAGGAACGCAAAATGAATTAAAAATTTTTGCCACCTCAGTTGATGATGGGGACATTGTTGCAATAAAATGTTGTTGGTTTTTTTTGGTGGTTTCTGCTTGCTTGAATTTTTGTGTTTCTGTGCAAGTATTTTCAGTTATTTGGAAATTCAGATACCAGTTTGTTCATAGTTAGGTCAGTAACTTCTTAATAAAGGCTATTCCTGAATTTCAGAAATAGAGTAATACACCTTCTTGCTAAATTTTGAATTTTTGCAAAGGTCGGAAGATGAGATGTTATTCATGACACAGGAAAGCTATTTTGGGCCCAGCACTACTTTTGAAGTACTCACGTGGAGAGTTAGTTTCTTCTGGAGAGCCCAGAAGTTATGCTTGAGCTATATACTCAAGAAGGGTTTCATGGTTTTTGTTTCTAAATATTGAGATTGTTTTCACCCTCAACAGAGCAACTATCTAGGTCAAAATAAATAAGGAAAACTTTGAGGTAAGAATAGCAAGGGTGGTGAGCAGTTAGCGAGTGACACTTCCTATTGAAACTCCCTCTTGATGCAGCCTTATTTTGTTAGCAGTTAAGAGGCAAAATACAAGGTGGGTATGTTACCGTAAGTCGGCAAATTAAAAACTCTCTAAGACTCAATTTGGAGTTTTAGAAAGCAGGCATTCTTTATTACGGCACTGGACGCGCAGGGGATCGCTCCACCTAGTGTGCGCGCCGAGCTGCTTAACTGTGGGAGTTACGTACAGTTAGAACATACATATTCATTAAATTTCCAGGAAATGATTAGCATATTCATATTATTTCCTGGAACTCATTAACATATGTAAAAGTCTTTAACGCATGCGCTCTTATGTCCATTGGTGGTCTTTCAGGGTCCTCTGGTGGTCGTCGATAGTCTTCCTCACCGTGTCTGCTAATTGAACTCAGTCTTTTACTCCAAGATAAGTTTCAAGGTCGTCTTTTGCCTACTGAATGTTTAGCTCATCTATTCACAGGGTACTTCTACTGAGGGTCTAGCTTATCTACAGAGTATGTCAAACTTGGCTACGTTATTCCAGTAGGAGAGAACCATACCTCTCTTCAGTATTCCTTTGTACTCGGTATCAGGTAGGCTAAGCTGACTAGCAATACTGTAATTGTGGTCACTGTAAGGAAGGATGTGATGAATTGGAACTTCCAGGGGTTTTTATCGTCTTTGGTCTGGAGGAGGTCTCAAGACCAGCGCAGTCTTTTCAGAAGACCTGGAGATTTTAATCCCATGTTGTTCAGGAAGAACTGAACAGCTGCCTCCCAAAAACTTGGGAAACAGTGTTCATTGAAATGAACCTGAACAGCTCTGTTCAGCTGAGCATTGTCTCTTGCTTGTTTAGGTACTGGCAACTTAGTTTATTTTCTTTCTTTTTATTAAATCCTGTCATTTTTTTCTCTAAACTACTTTTTAAAATGCATCTTTACCTGTCAACTTGAAAACAAATAGGGAATGTAGTCAAATGTGCTATGTCCTGATTAAAGCTGTTTTAACTCATTAAATATTAATCCATATCTCCTCAGGAGTGTCTCCTTCCATCATTAATGTAATTGAGTAAAACTGAAAGCTTCTACCTTGCTGTGATTTACTAATCAATTATAAAAGATAAAGGAGTTGTGTGCTGTGTTCGTCTTAAAGGTGTATACAGAACTCCACTTTAATGAGCTGCAAATTATTTTGACAACACTTGAGTCATGTATGAGGTCCTTTCCATAAACTTGTTTTGAGAAAGTTGTTGGCGTGTTAGTGGAACAGTAGAGCTTTAAAGTTGTGTTTCTTGATGTGCTTTCGGTAAAATCTAGGTGACTGGCTTATTAAGTGCCTGTCTCTTTGGCTTCTGTAGCTTCACTGTGTACATGTCAACTTTTGAATTACTCTGTTCAAGTAAAGCTGGCTTGTTTAGCCGCAGGCTTGCACCATGTTTATGGTCATTATGGAACCAAGAATCTAACACTGATTTATCAATGCTTTTTATTTAACATGATGGTAGCATTTTCTTTCTGGAGTCTTCTGATCATTGTCCTTTGTATTCTGTGATGCTTTCCAGAGATTTGTCAGGGGAGCTAAGGGAACTCGCACCTCCCTGTTAAAGCTCCATCCTCTGCTGCTGTGAACTAGGAATCTATGTAAGACCTTGCCAGGATGTTTTGCAAAACACTTCAGTGCTGTAGAGAAGCAAAAGCACTGCAGAAAGCACTGAGTTGTTTTCTTTCCCCTCTTCCTTCATCTGTTCACAAGCAGCCAAGATGATTGTAGCCTGGAAGGAGAGGGAACAGAGGGCAAAAGTGTATCAATACATGCTGAATGTTTTCTTTTCTTTTCTTTTTATGAGCATTTCCTCGCCATTTTGCTAGCGTTTTTTGCTAGACTGAAAAATAATTCATTAGGGTTTCCTGATTTATTCCTGATAATGCTGAACCATCCTACTGCTCTACTGTTTACTTGACTGCCCTACTTCAGATACCTTTAGTACCCATGGATGATCGCCACAAACTGAGCAGTATTCCTTGCAGGCAAATGGACCTACAGGTGTTTTTTGTTGATACACCCTTTGTTAGTTTTTTTTCTCTCGGACATCCTTTTGAGTTCTTGCACCTGTATATTGTTTGATCAAAATATCAATTTTGAAGCCTAGTGGCTTCTATTCATGTAATGTTTCTGAAAGTTGGGCTATTTAAGTAAGGAAACTAACTAGTTCAGGAGCCTTCCTTTAGACTCTCACTTTTGAAATTGTGTTAGTGAATTGCAGATCTTTATTACAAATCTATATGACAACCTATGTGTCCAAGATAAAGACTCTTTCCATCTTCTGATATAAACCATCATGACTGAAGTCATTTTTACTGAAACTTTCACCTGGTTCCTGGTCAAGATCTGGAGGCTCACTAATCCCTACTTCCTAGATAGGGGTTAGGTAGTTTTTCTTTGGAAGGAGTAACACTCAAAATCATTGTTTTAGGCAGAGGGATATATACACACAGACACACACTTATAGAGATCTTAACAGTCTAAGAATCATGGTTAGTCTGGATCTAAATATTTTAAATAGTGCAGTTAGAGTACTTCTATATAGAGGGGGAAAAAAATCACAGTAATACAATTAGAATTGTAGCATGTGCACTTCTTCATTTCTGTTCCTTCTCTTGGAGTTATGCTCAGCCTCCCTTCGTTTCCCCCGAGTGTTAAATCCACTGCTTGTGACTGCTAGAGAGTAACACAGGCTTCTGTGCCTCTGCAGCCCTTCATGGGAGGAATATTTTGTTGATGTTGCTGGCTCCTTCTTTCCCAGGATCAACTTGGGAGTCACTTGTATGTTGGATAATGTGCTTTTGCACCTTCTTTCTTTATTGTTCTGTAGCTCCAGCTTGTATCCAAGTTTACTATATATGATAGTCTGCCTATGTTAGATCCTGTATTTTTTGCCCCTAAAACCGGTTTTGTCAAGCTTTGGGTCTGCGTTTTGTTAACTGACAATTGGAGAGCTGTGCACAGCTGTGGGATCTCCAGTACCAAGCGTGGGCCCCACCTCTTGCTGTCCCATGCTAGTACTTACCTGCACTGCCTTCTATATTCCCACTTCTCAGGGCCTCTGCTGTCAAACCAGGGACACATTTTCTCTGCACTGTGACGTTGTATGAGAATGATAAATACCTCATTCTGCCAACAGTAACAAGCAGTTACTGTTATCTATATAAAACTAGGGTTGTACCACATGAAGATAAACAAGAGTGAAACGGGTTACCTATAGACACCAGGTTAACTATAGAGTGCTGTCACAGCTAAACTGAGTAAAAGCTACGAGCGGGTCAAGGAAAGCTCAGATGTAGCGAGTCTGGAGGCCTTGCAAACTCAGTATAAAGTGCATGGCCTGCTATTGGCAATGTCAGTACCATACTACAGGGTTACACAAGGGTGAAAACAAGCTTTCATATCTCTCTACTTGACTAAGTGATCAAAAAGAATTTTTTTAGGGTTGGGGCAGGAGCCAGGGATAAAGGAGGAGTGAGAGGTGGGAAATTTGTGTAGGGAGAAGTGACCGGTAAATAAACAGTAGCAACAGATCAGTTTATATCATAAAAGACTTAGCAAGGAGTTTTGATTCCTGTTTCAAAATCTTTAATTTCTCACAGTTCCCAGGTGTGTCCAAACAATAATCTTTGTATGTTAGCTTGAAAAGAGATTTTGCTCAGTATTTTAACCACTTTAAATACCTGGGTTTAATCTTTCTAACTTACATTAGTTTTTGTCCTGGCCTTCAGTTTGTGTCTCTGCTAAATGATACAGTGCATATTTGTGCTGTAATCAGTAAAAGGAAACACATAATGCACTATTTTTGTACTGTTTGCTGCACGTATAACAAATTCTGTAACATTAGCTTCAGTAATCCATTAACAGTAGAGACCTTTTTAGATCAACATCCTACGAAACTAAGTCTGTTATTTGTAGTACTTTGTTTTAGTTTGTGTTTTTTTCAAAACTCAACGGGTTGGTTTTCTACAAAAATAAAAAAAATAGCATGTCCCTAAAAAATGCTTTCTAACCTTGCTGAGGAATTGTATCAAAAGCATTGTGCATAATAAATTACACCAAAAGAGGGCAGTATTGCTTTACGGGAAACAAAGGTTGTGTGCTGACACAACTGGTAGAAAAGACAATAAAGTAGTAATAAAATCATACCTACTTTGATGTCTTCTAATGAACTATTTCTTTGAGTAACTTGCTTATATATATGTATCTGAAAGATGTAGAATCCTACTCTGAGCCCTCTTATAATTTTTCTAAATACTTTTCTGAAATTTCTTTTTTAGGGCTATAGTATAATAGGCTGCTTCTGGGGCATGCTTTAATGCAATCTGAGACCTTTCCGGAGTTGCTAGTGTGGATAAAGCCTTCCATTCATAGAAATTTAAGGTACCGCACCGTAGAAGGGTCTAAGGCCTTGACTTAGCTGTGTAATTGGGCGTTAGATGTCTTCAGCTGCCAGAGATGTTTTGGATTTTGTACTAATGCTTACTTGAGACCATATGTGGCGACTGGACGTTTGGGCATGTGAAGAAAGCATGGCTGTGTAGAAAACTGCCATGCACGATATCATCCATACCTGTTCGTGACTCAGACCTGTACAATGTAGTAGCCAGCTGCTGCTGTGCCTGCTGTACCTAGCTGCTGCACAGTGCTGCTGCTCGCCTCCTGAGTGGGAGGGCAGTGTGTGTTGCAGAGGCACTGGCTGGAAGGGAGGCAGTAGATGGGAAGCAAATATGCATTAAATGTTATGAAGCATGTGGCGCTAAAGCCTGGCCCCAGCGGGACAACATTTCCCAGAGAAAGAGGTGTAACCTGCCGGGGAGCATCTTGGAGCACTGTTTGCTCCTCTGCTGCCAAGGGCCCCAAAAAGAGTTTTGTCCATCTCGGATCCTCTAGCTATGCCACAAACAGCTCTCGGTCCTACCTTCAGTGTTTGCAGCAACAACCAAGCTAGCTGTCTGAGCCTCTGGATTATGCAAACTGGTAGTTTTGCAGTCCTGAGAGTTTACAGTCTCTGGCAGTTGCTGATTTAGTTCTGAAAATTGGGAAAAATACGAAATGGTGGCCAAAAAAGCAAGTGTCATATTTAAAGCACGAGACACAGATCTGTCATACTGTTTCCACAGCGTGATCTCAGCTTTGCTAATGATGCCAATGCTGAGATGAGCATTGGCAACAACCTTACTTGGATGCAGTTTCAACTTGTTTTGAAAAGCAAAACACATTTCTAAACTATTGTGATAGCAGAGGGAGGACATGAATGCTGAATGTTCAAGGGCCAGAATGAGGTTTTGCATGGATGCAAAGGTTGTCAGGCTTTTTAGCTCAAATAGCACAAGGCACACGTGTGTGTGTGTGTGTGTGCATGCTCTACGAAGCAGCTTTCAGGCCAGAGTTTGTACATGCTGAGATGTGGGAAAGGGGTAACAAGAGCCACCTCCTTACGAAAACCGCTACTGCTCCGCGCCACAGCTGTTCTTGTCTACTCTCAGACACTCCCTAAAATAGGGATTGTGTGAATGTGTTGTAGAAAGCTGCTACAGGATCATAATCTTAAGTACCTGCACTCAGTGACTTCTCCCATATCCAGAAACTGGGATTTTAAGTTTTCTTTAACCCTTACTAAATCTTTTTAATAATGACATGCATCTCCATGACCTTATCTCACTTCAAGAAGTTCGGTTTAAAAATTAATCAAGACTTTCCCACCACCACCACCGCAACTATATCTCATTAAGTTTTTTGTGGAGAAGGGGAGGTAACTGACATTTTGGGGAGTGATAGTGGTGTGATACTAACTTGAGATTAATAATAAATTCTGATGTAACTATTTTCCTGTAAACATAGTATGTCCTTTTACTGCTATTAAAATCGTCACACTAATGTCCTTTCCTCTGGAGTGGTGGTAGCAATTGTGGTGAGACAGATTTAGTTCTGTCACAGTAACCTTGCTTATTTTATCCACTACTGATCTTTCACCTTGTATCTAATCCGTGGAATCCAGTGGTCACTAATTGTAAGCCGCTGTCTGTATAAGATGCTGGGAGGAGAATATCATCTCTAGGAACTGATCACAGATGAAACGTTGAACGCCAGCGGATAATGGAGTTAGGAGATCCTTTTCAGGCAAACACAAAAAAAATCAAAGGGCTTGCAAATCGTATAGGCAAAGGTCCACAAAAGAGTTGAAGTGTCTTGCACCTAAAATAGGAGTTTGTATGTCCACATGTTGTGGTTTAACCTCAGTCGGCAACTGAGCACCATGCAGC
>NW_008794414.1:4317213-4328442 GCF_000699145.1 Aptenodytes forsteri
GCATGGGGAGCTGAAAAGTCCTTGACTAGTGTAAGCACTGCTCAGCAACAACTAAAACATCGGTGTGTTATCAACTTTGTTCTCATCCTAAATCCAAAACACAGCACTGTACCAGCTACTAGGAAGAAAATTAACTCTATCCCAGCTGAAACCAGGACACCATAGCTTCTCAACTTGACTGCTACCTCTAGTTCCCACCTGCGTGCCATGGGGTTTAATATAACTTAGTCCCTAAGTTGGGACCTAGGTCCCAACGAGGATTACAGAGCAGGTATTCCCCAGTTCAGTCTGTCCTAAAAGCTCAAAACGCTCCTACTGAATTAAGCCTCGGACCTCGGAGAAGGTGAGTGATGCTATTGCAGACAGCAAGAGATACTGATGCAAGTGCTCTCTCAAAACCAGGACGACAAAGGTTTTCAATGAAAGTTCCCCTGTGACAGGTAAGAGATCTAACTTCCATGTTGGGAGAATTTATGGAAGTGAATAATGGCCATCTGTGGCTGGTTGAATTAGTTCCCATGTCATCATGCTGACGGCTGTGAACCTCATGCTGTTCCCCCCAAGTTCTCAGATGCGTGGCTTCTGCAAAATAGCAAGATACTAGGTCTCACTTACCTGTTTAACCCTTTTGAGGAAAAAACGCCCCACTATGGCCTTAGCACCATAGAGCAAAACGTGTATTTGCTTGCACGTGCTTTATGTTAGGTTCAATTTTTTTTTCCCCACCCCCCTCCCCTAGATGATAGCTTTTGTAAATCAGTTGCCTTTAATGATGCAGCCTTGCTTTGCTGATAAGTTGCTTGGAGATTTCAGAATATATATATACACATTAAGAAAAAGGGAGATTGAAAAGGCTATTGAAAGTGTTTGGTCACAAACAAGAATGGTAAAAATGCCAGCTATGCTGCTTTGACAATTTTTAAAGCTCTGTGTCAAAGCATTTTCCTAATTGGTGCTTGGGGATGCAGCTAAGAACAGACAATAAAATCATTAACTAAAATAGCTGAACAACGAGCTTCTCACTATGTTGTTCTCTGACATGCTGGAAATAAATATTCTAGAAACTTTACCTCTTTAAACAAAATATAAATTTCTCACTTGTATTTTACCTATAACATCAATGTGCTAGCAGTTGCAAATATAACTCTGATGTATTTTGATAAAGAGCAGCAGCCTACTCAGGAGTAACTGTGAAAAAGAGGAAATCCTGATTCCTTTCAAGTCAATAGTAGTTCTGCTATTGCCTCCAATAAATACTGGATTTCACTGTTCCAAAAAAACTTCCACTCTCTGAAGAGTTTATAGCGTAAGACAAAGAAGAGATGAAGGAAAGGAATATGGTATGCAAGTAGTGTGCAACCAGTTTCATGTCACATTGGTTTTTACATTTTATTTTTTCTTAAAAGAATTTGTTCAAATTTAAAGTCAAGCTTTCTCTGGATTGCTTTGAAGTATGTGAAATGGAGCTTTCATAGGAGCATGAAGGTTTTGCTAGGATGTGAGAAGAAGGAAGGTTGGAAGGTGAGAAGGAACGGTGAATAACAGGCACAAAGGATGTACCTGGTTTGCTCTGGGATTCTACTAGTAGGAGAGCGTGAGAGGGAGTGGGACTAAGGAACAGCAATGAAAGAGAAGATGAGAAGGCATTGATAGTATTGTAGCTCAGAAGAGCGAGCTGCTGATTTTTGCACCCCACACAGGAAGCTCCTGAGGTTTTGTAAGCCTCCAAAGCCCCGGTGGGACCTGTTGGCTCTGGTAGGCGGTGGTTGGGCTGCTATTGCACAGCCTTGCTTGACTTCTGACCTAGTCTGACTAAAAGGGATACCAATTCATTCTCCTAGATCTGTCCAAATAACTCAGAGGATGGCAAGAAAATTTATTCAGATGCTTATAACATTTCACTGATACAAGTCCTTATGTCTAGAGTGGGTTGGTCTCGTTCACATTGAAACCCCTTGGTTCTGCAAATTTATTTTCTCCAACTCTCTTGCTTTTGGGGACCAATCTGAAATGTATGTAAGGCCTCAAAGTAAAAAAACACTAAACAATAGCCCATTGAATGTATGTGATACGCCCTTGCACGTCTGTGCTAGATCAGAGTGTCTGAAAATCCTTTGTCTTTTGAATGTGCTAAGTTTGTCTTTTGAATGTGCTAACTTTTGAGCTGTAGATTATTCTGCGTGGAAGAGGAAAGGAAATATGATTTTTCTGAGTCTCTTCAACTGAAATTACTTTCATTTTAATGGAATAATTCGGTAAGTGTTAGGTCAGAGACAACTAAAAAAAGTCTTTGGTGGATAGGGTCCTCACTGGGGACAGAAGGGACTTGAATTTCAACCTGCAATCCAATGTGTGTTTAAATATTTTATTTTAAACACTCTCATAAGGAACAAACTAAACCCAGAAAAAGCCAGGTAGGTTTTCTATCTGAAAAGGGGAGCATGAGTGATGGCGAGACAAGGGTTTGGCTGAGACATCTCTAAACACAGTTCCCGGCGGGGGGAAAGGGACAGAGAGATGGAGGGGAGAGGAGGGGAATGTGGTGGGAACTGGGCAGGGGCAGAGCCACAAAAATGGAGACAGTTCTGACTGTAAACAGGTAAAAGGTAGTGGGTATGCAAAGATCGGGGGACGGGGGAAAAAAAAGGGCCCTAGCAGCCACAGGGTGCTGATTTGGGTACCAGCTCCTGCTCCCTGCGGGGTCTGGCCAGCCCTTCTCCAGCCAGGGCTTGCCATGGCCACTCCATTTCCCACCAGCACAGCATGTTTCCTTCAAGGGAGCAGAGAAAATATTAGAAAACCGTTCCTGTAGTAATTCAACAGCTGAGGAAATAAAGAGCTGACGTTGGCACTTTTTTTTTCCATGAGAAAGGAGCAGCACAGCCATCTGTCAGGTGAATGCTCAGCCCTTTCAGTCTCAATGAAGATAAGTGGTAGGACTCAATGAAATACCCTGTTCCTAAAACTGTAAAATTTCAGACTCACCTTCCAGTCCCACCTTTTCTTCAGCACTTCCTTTTAGCTGAATGCTCTGCCTGGCCTTTGTGGTTCCCCTGTCGCCTGGCCCCAGCCTTGGTTTTGGGGCCTCACAGACACAGAGGGAGGGAGAGCGCTTAATGCAGGGTACCGCGCATACCTTTAAATCTGCAATTAAACAAGGGGCTGAACCAGAGGTGGGGAGACAGCTGCTGTGGAATCTCTCTTTGGTATGGGGCCCAACAGGAGACTGTGAATAAATATAGATGCTCTACACTGTGGTCCAAGGGAATGTTATTAATTTCCTCTGAAGATGCCAGCCTATTTCCATCAAAATGCAAAATGGCAAACAAAGAGCCTGTCTCCAGAATTTTCTTCTTAAAACTTTGAAGTGTTGTCTGGCAATAGGAGTGCTTATAATCTGTAGGCAACATGTCCAAAAGTTAGGGAATACTATGCAATCCTAATGCTAAACCTGTGAGATCTAAGCTGTTTAGAGGATCTAGCCACAAACTTCAAATTCTGCCAGCAGATCTGAGGAAATAGCCTTTCTTAGCAATAGGGATGCAAGAAATCTGGGGAGAATTGGAGGCTTGTTCAGTGGCCTGTTGGTGACTGTACACGTCAGTAGCCCATGCCTCCGTTTACCCACCGGGAAAACATGCTTTGTGTCACTGAATCCCTTTGGCAAATACTTTTACAAGAAGGACTACTTCACTACAAGAAGCACCTTATTATTTAAATAAGATCTTATGCAGCTGGGCCTAGATCCTGGTGCAGGACAAACCAAGTCAGCGAGCTGCTTTCCTCTTAGTTTTTTCTTATTGGGAAGGAATGGGGAAAGACAGCAAGGAAAAGCAGAAGGAGCAAGAGCAAAAGAGAATGAATTTGCCTGCCGAGGCTGCAGAGAATGTGATGTAGCTTTTACTCTCTGCATCTAAATAGCTTCTTGCTGGTCCCATCCTGAGATTGATATTATCTCTGAGGAACTTTGGAAGTGGACTGTGTTTGGCAGCTCTCCTTTTGCAGGACAGTTTGGCATCAGCAACATCTACCCCGTTGCCCTGTAGGCACATGTGCAGCTGAGTTGTCCAGCCTGGTTTTCATTACTTTTCAGGTGAGGAGAAGCTCTTCCTCTGCCTCCTCTTTCCCTTTGGAAAGTCTCTGCACTCACTGGTGTGCAGACACCTTCCTCAGACGCTACCCCAGGCCGCAGGGTAATGGCCTTGCTCTGCCCCGTTTCAGGAGAGCTCCAGGGAAGGGTCAGACCACAGGTGATTGCCTGGGTTGGAAGAGTTTGAGTGGCAAGGAGAGACGGGATTGGAGGCAGTGGGAAGGGGGAAACTGTCCCAGTGCACGAGCAGAACCTCAAAATATTTGAATTTCTGGAAATATCGATGGTGAAAGTGCAGCAGCTCCAAAGAGCCTAGTGCTGGCAGGACTTCTGAGCAACAGGACAGAAAATTGTCTGCTTAAATGAGAAGTGCTCATTTCCCGCACTGTGTGGCTACATCACATGGTGCTCGGGTGTCCTGGCTGAATAAAAAAGCTGCTGGATACTGTGGTAATATAAATAGTAGGAAATGTCTTCATATACATGGCAGCTGAAGCATATTGGATGTCAGGTCCATCCAATGACGCCACACAGTGCGATCGCTGGTGGAGGAGGCTGATGTGCATTTGAAGGTTTGGGCTTTGCTGGTCCTCCTTGCTGCTAAGCCAGGATACCTTTTTCTGTGCTCATGAGATAAGCCTCCCACACTGTAGTTTCTGAAGCAAACTTCACTGCACAGCCAGTAATGGTGGATGTTTTTCAGCTTGATTACTTCTACTGTCATTTAGTTAAGGTTCCCACATGTAATCATGTAATTTTTGCTCTCCTTATGTTAGTACATCAGAAGGGGATGCTTGGAAATCCTTGTTTTGTGGGAGTGTAATATGAACAAGGAACACTGGCTAGTGATTACAGCAGCATGGGATTATCAAATGATTATTATTTCAGAGTATGTGCTTGTAAGTGATTAAGTTTTTGAGCCTGCCACATCTTTGTGAACTGTTTAAAATCAAAATTAGTTTGATTGCAACTGATTAAAACTGTTGTTTTAACAAACACGCTCGCTCTGCCTTGTCCAATTCTGTGTGTGCGGATGAGATGATCTGAGTCAGGAGTTGTGCTAGTTTGCCTTCAGGAAAGAGTTGCAACCGTGTTGAGAACTTTGTAATCATTGTTTTTGTCTTTACAGCCTCGATAGCGATCTGCCTGATGCTTTTTTGGAGCCTGGGAAGCACGTGGCAGTTTATTAAATGGGTGAACAATGGATGGCTGGAAATTACAGGGGAATGAAAGAACTTTGGGTTGGATTTGATCACAATTAAATTAATCTTCTCAAATACAGTGAAATTACCTGAAGCTGCTAAGCAGTAAGTTTTATAGCCTCAACACTGTGTGTTGTTCCTTCAAATTGTCTTTCCTGAAGCTCAGATCAATGAAATTTCACCCTAGCTCACCCACTTATTTCTCCTAAAGAAAAAAAGAGCAATTTACAGTCACAGCACCTACCTACAGCTGAATGCTGGAGGCCTTAGTTAAGAAGTTGTCGTCTGTGGATTATATTGGAATTAATTGATTAATTACAAGAAGAATATCAAAAACATTGCTATTGTTGTCTGTGTTGTGCAAGTCACCAACCATGCATGAAAGGCCCACATGTCAAGCTCGTTGCGCAGTCCACACACCAGTTTACAGTCTAAGGTCGGATCCTGCCTATCCCTGCTCCACGCGGGAGCCTCTTCTGTGGCAGGCAGCGAGGTCCTACATAAATGCTGCCAGTTTCCTGAGTGGCGAGGCTTGCTCAGCCAGAGCCAGGGACCTGGTGAGATGCTGCCCACAGCTGAAAGAAATGTGGAAACACGTAGTAGAGGGGGTGGAATAGCGGTGCGAAGACATTATATACACAGTATAGAAGTGAGTGGGTGAAAAGTCTGTAGAGAAAATCACTGAAACCCCCCTTTTCCTCAGTGGGTGCGTTTTGCAATTCTGGTTTATCTGGAGATGATGTTACTTGCCAAAATGTTGTTTAGGACTATCAGTGTCCAAGTGCAATTTCTTTTGTGTCGTGGGTAATGCAAAAAATCCTGTGAGGTTTTTTTGTCAAAAGTTGTGTCATTTGGGAGGGCACCAGTCCCCTCCAGGCTGCTGCACGTGGGGAATCTACCATAATAATCATCACTGTTGCATACTCTCCACAAGACGGAGTGTGGTTTTTATCTTGTTAGTTTTCTTTATCGTTGGTGCTGTATAATTAATCAGTGTTTTGCACAGCACTAATATGGGATCTTAAAAGAAAATTAAGACCTTGTGCTCCATAGAAGGTGGAATATATGTAGAAAATTAAAACCTCTGGGAGCGGAGAGATTTATTTTAAAGTATTTAAATCAATTTAATGGTAACAAAGGTTTGCTATGTATTGCAATGCCTTGAACTCCCACAGTGTACCATTTTTCAGGCATGTGACCTGAAAAAGGATACAAGTGATAAAAGCTCTGCTCTGGAACAGATCTGCTTACTTACCATAAGAAAAAAAATTACTCAGCACTGCAAATGTACCCACAGGCACACTAGGGAAAGGTTTGTATGCATTTAATTGACGCTGTTTATTTATTAATTTAAGCTATAATCTTATTCTGTCAACATGTACAAAACTAGGGCTGTTTAAGCATAAGCCAAATAAACTTAAGCTAAATGCAGAACTATATCTGCTTGAAATCTTATCCTATACTTTCCATATTAACCTCGTTATACGTGCATGTGACATACCATTAAAGTCCCTCAAAGAGCATGAATTCCCTTATCAACCTCAAGGGTGGAAAATACAAAATTTCTTTTTGAAATGGCTTTTTGAAATGTATCAGAACATTGGGAGATTTAAAAAATCCTGATAATGAATACAGTTTTTTTAGATGCGAACTGACTGCTTGCTAACAAAGAGTCTAACATTGTCTCAACTTTTTCAGCTGAGTGCTGTGCATTGTTGCAATATGTCGTGCAATTCTCTGGTGAATTGTATGGGTGTGTATATAAAATATAAACAAGAACTAAAGAAAAAGTCAAATAAATAAGTGCAATACTTGGTTGTCATTTGAATATAGGCAATGCTTTCTCAGACATAAATTTTAAATACCTGTTTAAAAGATTTTTTTTTTCCATTTTAGCATTCCTTTCATATATTGTAGGACACATTTCTCCCACTTGGATTGTGTCAAATCTATATTTGATCTATTTATGGCATTTTTTGCTTGATGTAGAAATGAAGAGTTTACCTATTCCTGTGAAGAAAACAAACTGTAAAAAGAATAAGTTTAGTCAAAAAGATACTTTTCCATCTTGAAGAAATCATTTCTGCTTTGTCAAGGACAAAGTAGGTTTTTGCTTGAGATTTGGCAGTTCTCATTCCAGCTGTTAACCTGTACGTTTTATTGGATCAAAAGAAGTTCATTTTTCATTAGCAGGAATGGTGATCAAATACAGCTTTGTTTTTCACGTGTTGGATGACATACCTGAAACTGTAATCGAGTGTGTGGGGTGTGTGTTTCTTTCATTTTGTTTTGGTGCTCTCTGACCTGGAAACCCTTTCAGTATGGCCAAAAAAAGTTTGTTGTTTTGGTTTTTTTTTTGCGAGATGCTTGTGAAAGCACTCAGTTGTAGAAATGTTGTGAGCTTGGACCCCATTTGATACCTGGTTTCCTGAACAGAGTCTACATTCTTCATCTACCCCTCTCCACCTGATGTTTGTCAAACCTGCCACTCACTGATAGCCATTCAAGAATGATATTTTTGTGTGTGTGTCTTAATTATGTCTAATTGTGAGTCTCCCAGTAACTGAGCAATCTCTTGTCACAGGCTTATCTGAAGTGACTTTAGAGACAAAGGAGGCGTGGATGGTGTCTATCCAGCCTATAGTCTTTTGCTTTGAAGTTTGAAGTTTGTCATGAGCATTTCTGGTGTCTTACCTGTCCAAAATTGAAAGGAGGAAGTAAAGAAGACATACAAATTTTATAGTAGGAGTGGCAGATTCTCAGGTTTGAGGTCCTTCAGAAAGATCAAGTGATGTTTGGATTCCAATCATTTCTTCAATGGAGCACGCTAACAGAAGTGGCATGCTCCTGTTCATTAAATGTGTATTTTGATGTATTGTGTCATGTGGCTGCACAAATTTGCTTTAATATTCATAGAATCATAGAATCATTAAGGTTAGAAAAGACCTCTAAGATCATCGAGTCCAACCGTCGACCCAACACCACCATGCCCACTAAACCATGTCCCTAAGTGCCTCATCTACTCGTCTTTTAAATACCTCCAGGGATGGGGACTCAACCACTTCCCTGGGCAGCCTGTTCCAATGTTTAACCACTCTTTCAGTAAAGACATTTTTCCTCACGTCCAATCTAAACCTCCCCTGGCACAACCTGAGGCCATTTCCTCTTGTCCTATCGCTTGTTACTTGGGAGAAGAGACCGACACCCACCTCGCTACAACCTCCTTTCAGGGAGTTGTAGAGAGCGATGAGGTCTCCCCTCAGCCTCCTTTTCTGCAGGCTAAACAGCCCCAGTTCCCTCAGCCGCTCCTCATCAGACTTGTTCTCCAGACCCCTCACCAGCCTCGTTGCCCTTCTCTGGACACGCTCCAGCACCTCAACGTCCTTCTTGTAGTGAGGGGCCCAAAACTGAACACAGTAGTCGAGGTGCGGCCTCACCAGTGCCGAGTACAGGGGCACAATCACTTCCCTACTCCTGCTGGCCACACGATTTCTGATACAGGCCAGGATGCCATTGGCCTTCTTGGCCACCTGGGCACACTGCCGGCTCATGTTCAGCCGGCTGTCAACCAGCACCCCCAGGTCCTTTTCTGCCAGGCAGCTTTCCAGCCACTCTTCCCCAAGCCTGTAGCGCTGCATGGGGTTGTTGTGGCCCAAGTGCAGGACCCGGCACTTGGCCTTGTTGAACCTCATACACTTGTCATATTGTCAGTGTCCTGGATCGTGGAGAGGTTGTCAGATGTATCTCAGGAGAAGTAGGATGCTTTGGCAAATGCATGCAGAAACCAGTCACGTTTATGCTTAAAACTTCTGTATGTACCTGTTTACATCTCATTCTGTAGTCCTTAGCAGTATGATATGGCAAATGGGAAGTTTGCTCTCCCCTCTAACACCCTACCTAGATTCTAAGTTTCTGAAAGTATTCATGAGTTCATGTTTAAACTTGACAAATGGATTTTGGAGAACTAATGGAACGTTTTGTAAAACATTCCCCACTACCTTTTAAAAATGTTTTGTCCAGTTTTTTGGTAAGGAATATCCTATCCTTTAGTGTAAGGATAAGTAATCTTCAGAATGATTCTGCATAAACAAGACCTAAGAGACTCCTGCTCTAGTCTTTCCCCATCTATGCTTGCAAAATATTGGTGTGCACACAAGACTTTAATCTACTGGTTATGTTTCCATTCATGAAAATTTAGTCATACAGCAAACCATTAGAGGAAATTGAGCTGCTGGTAATGCAATGAACCCACTGCATACATTAATAACCAGGTTTATAGAAAAGCTGCCTGAATTAGCAATTACAAGTCAAATTTAAAGTGTATATATATGAATACATTTAAGGAAACTTCATGTATACTTCCTTCAAGCAAAGTGTCTCTGTGTACCCTTTCCAGATATTGGGTGCTCCTAAGCCTGTGTTAGATTTTCCTAAAAACCTCTACAAATTATGAAGCAAAGCATCAAGGAAAAATAGAGGATTTTTCCAGAACAATTTCCCGCAAACAATTTCCCACTCTCCATTTTGCTCTGTTTAGAAAAATTTCTTGTAAAGGTTTCCATGTCTATTTTTCATTCTTCTTTTCCTTGGCTGACAACTTGTTTTCTAAAAAAAAAAAAAAAGAAAAAAAGCCAAAGTTTGTGGTTGTAGGAATCACCTTTTCCTCAGTCAGTGAAAGCTGGCTGCTTATTGCTGCTCTTATTGAAGAGCCCTGTAAAACAGTCATCTGATTTGCTGCAGTTGTAGCACTAATGAACTGCGCACAGCTGATGCCTGGGACGCGCAGGCTGTCATTCATGAAGAACACAGAAAATACTTCCAACGCGCTCAGCAATGTCACTTTGAAAAGAATTTAATGACACATTTCCTTTTGCAATATGCACCCAGAAATGTCTCCTGTAAAATATGCAAGGAGAGATGGATAGCAGAGGAATCTCAGGACTTTGCAAGAGAATGCTTTCAGTGGAGAAAGGAAAATATTTTAGCAAAACTTTCAGATTTAACTATGCTTGTAGGACAATATATTGTATTTTTACACTCCCTTTCTTTTATGTATATTTGTGTTCCACAAAATTAAACTGAGAACAATTTTATTGTATAGAATAGGGATAAGTGCAGTTTATTTTCATTTTTATGTAGTTCACTGGAAAGTACTTAAAGAATGTTATTTCAGAGCATCGTTCAGAAATTGTCAGTTGCCATGCTAGCTGGCAATGATCTATAAAACTATAAACTGCTAAGTTTCTGGGTACCAATGTTATGTTTTTATGAATTCACTATTTAATAAAATCCTTTATCAGTACGTTTCTTGATATTGACTTTGTTACTGGGTAGAGGTGAAGACAGGTCCATGGAATATATAAATGACATAAGTGCTTTTGGAATAATTTGTATAGTCTTTTTGAGGTGGGCGGTCTGCTTTTTGGTATAAGAAGGGGGAGAAAACTTTGTGTATCAGACTGTTATCCAGTTTCTAAATATTGATAGATGGGTCATCCCATCTGTCTATTGTTAGATTTCTTCTTCTTTTTTTTTTTTTTTTGTTGTAATACTGGTCCAGTTGTAGACAAATTCTATACTGATTGCACTGTCGGTCTGATCCTACAGGACTTCCCATTTCATGTTTCTCAGCTACCTTCTAGCCTTAGCTGATGACTGGGTAGTCATCACCCACTACAGCCGATGGTGAATAACTGTATATGCACACCTTTTCTTCTGCAAAACTGAGATAAAGTTTTTTATTGAGATTCATTGAACAGAAGGCACCGTGGAAGGTGCTGGTGCTGCCTTGGTGGCTACAAACACGTTGGAGGGGCAGGGTCGGTGGTGCTGCAGATGGGCTCCTGGGTGGCTGAATGCACAGGTTCTGGTGGGGACATTCACCAAGGGGGTTGCTGGCAGGTCCATAGAATCACAGAATCATTTAGGTTGGAAAAG
>NW_008794414.1:4328523-4348718 GCF_000699145.1 Aptenodytes forsteri
TGACAACCCTTCCGGTGAAGAAATTTTTCCTAATATCCAATCTAAACCTCCCCTGGCACAACTTGAGGCCATTTCCTCTTGTCCTATTGCTTGTTACTTGGGAAAAGAGACCAACACCCACTTTGCTACAACCTCCTTTCAGGTAGTTGTAGAGAGCGATGAGGTCTCCCCTCAGCCTCCTTTTCTGCAGGCTAAACAACCCCAGTTCCCTCAGCCGCTCCTCATCAGCTTTGGGGCAAACCTTCCTCTGAGGCTCAACAAAAGACTAGAGGAGAAGTTATTCTGAGAATTATCTCATCATAAAGGGATCGAGTTGGATAGTAGTTGTGAATGGATCATATTCTTGTTTTTTTTTTTTAAATATGCTATAAGCTTTTTAATTTTATGTTTAAAGGCAAGATTTCTGAGCATATGAAGCAAGTATCAGTAGAGGTTTTTTAACGGTTTACAAGGAACAGTGTTAATAAGTTCACTGTCAGTAATGGAAAAAGGAAGGACTATAAAACTATTAGAAGGGTGTGCTTTCAAATTTCTAATGGGTTCACTAGCTTATAAAATATTTCCAGTATTTTTTCCTTTTTCTTTTTTAAAATAATAATGGAAAAAAGAAATCACATACGAATTTCCCTAGGTTCAGGTTTTTCACTTAATGGGAGGAGATCAAAACAGATTTAGTGTAAGTACAGATCTCATCAGTGTATGCTACTAATGTAATGGTGTTAATGCCTGATAATTCATTCCAGCTTTGAGTAACAGTGCAGCTTACAGCCTGAGGTAATAACTAGCATATTCACAGATCACAGGCAAGTTTGGGTAAGGCTTGTGGCAATTGCCTCCATATTCAACTTTTTTTCTAGAAAATGTGACAATTTTTTAGGTAGTTTCTCCTGATAGGCTGGAATTTCTAATGGTTGCCATGCTTACTATTTTGTATTTGTTCTTGTCTTAACCTTTATGGGTAAGTCTGGAGGAAAATTCCTGGTTAAAATAAAGTTCACATGGTGAAAAGTGGGACAGAAAGGTACAGAAAAAGCAAAGGAAGGACACACAGAGGACACTGCTGGTTCTGTTCTTTTGATTTCTGTGAAGGGGTAAGCCCCACGGCCCACTGTATTAGTGCTGGTATGTGCAACATTGCCTTGTATTTCAGAGTTTTCTTTCAAAAATTACTGTCTTATCACATTTGAGGTGGGGAATCTTTTCTTACTGATTCCACTATGCTCCTGTTGCTTTTCAGCAAAGCCAAATGCAACATGCCTTTGCTGTTGTTCTTTCTTTTTACTTATTCCTTGTGACCTTTTTGATGATCTTTTTAGAGCCTGATGCAGATTTTGGGACAGTAAATATGATATCAGATTCCTAAAATCTGGATACCAAAGTGCAAATGCCCTCTTTGTGTACACACACAATGCCGAGGGCCACATCTCTCCATCTGCAACTAAAGTTACTCTATCAGTCTTTGCAGGTTCACGTTCTTAAAACGGACTCAGCCATCAGTTTTGTAGGGCAGGAATGTGGAAGCAAAAGAAGATAGACACTTAAGTTTACTGTAGAGAATTTTACTCGAAGATCTCTTGGACTGAAGTCTGTAATTTCAGTAGCCACGACTGTAGACTGTAATTTGTGTGTTTAGTCTAACTGTGGGAAATATCTAATGATAGGAGTCTATAAAAACTGAAGGTTCGATTTTCTTGAATGTCCCTTCATGGGAAAATTGTGTCTTAATAAGCAAGGCTAAAAGAATTTATTTCATTATGACTAGAAACACTAAGTTTCAGAAAGAAATGGTTGGATCTTTAAATAAAAAGAGAAAGTGAGAAAAATTTATCAGTCATTTGGACTGAAGGGAAAAAAGTCAAAGGCTGTGGATCTGCGTGAAAGTAGCGCTGCCGCAATAATTATCTTAATTGTTTATAGCAGTCCGTCAGGGAGAAGGTGAATTACTGGACTGAATGGATGAATATGGACAAGGAATTAAAAAGTAGATTTGCAAGGCTTCAGCATGGACTGTTTTCTCAGATTATTTACGAAGACATTGTACATAACACACCCCTAGCAACAAATATCTCTCTTGTACTTTTGACAAGAGATACATTTCAGAGCTGTAACAGAACATTTGGCTTCTATGATACAAGAAATTGTCCCATTTGAAACCATTTTTTAAAAAAAGTTTTAATTTAGTGGAAGGGAACCAATTGCTTTTCCTTTCAACTTGAATTTTTTAAAAAATTTATAGGACTCTGACTTGGCAGCTAGTTTGGTAGATCAGTTTTCTTGCATAACCCTATGCAAGAGATACAGTCTCCTAATGTGTGTAAAAATTACTGCCTATTCTCCCAACAGGAAAAACAAAAGAGAAAAAAGAAAAAAAAAAGCCACTTACAGAATGCAGGCCTGTTCCCTTGAGTCAAATGGAAACTTTGTCAGAGACTAGCAGAAGTCATACTGGATCCCAAATAAAAATATATGATAACTTTTACCTGTTCTACATAAAATATAGTCCCATCAGTAAAAATGATGTTTAAAAATAAAATATTCAACAGGAAAAACAAAAGAGAAAAAAGAAAAAAAAAAGCCACTTACAGAATGCAGGCCTGTTCCCTTGAGTCAAATGGAAACTTTGTCAGAGACTAGCAGAAGTCATACTGGATCCCAAATAAAAATATATGATAACTTTTACCTGTTCTACATAAAATATAGTCCCATCAGTAAAAATGATGTTTAAAAATAAAATATTAACAATCTCTGAGGAACTCTTACATCTTCCTCTTTTTATTTAATCTGTTGACAGCAGCCATGATTAACATGTCGCAGTCTACTAAAATGTAAGGTCCAGAAAAGTGCTGTGTGTGCCACCACAGCAGACACTGTCTCCAGAGATTTGGCCAGCAAAGGTCCAGGTCCCTCACAGACAATGCCTGATTGATTGAGCTATGGCAGCCTGAACTCACCAAAGAGGACATCTCTATACCACAGGCTCACCTGCTGATGGCCCAGCAAACCCCCTTTTTGACCGTTTGCCCTAAATGTCAGTCTAGGAATTGGGGTAGCTGAGGTGTAGCTGGTCATCTCTGGCACAAGCCAGATGCCTGCCAGGTATCTGGAGAAGATAAAATCTTAAATCACCAGAATAAGAGGCATCAGAGGAACTGCCCGAGCCTGAGTACCTCTGAGCAAAAGCTTTATGTCAACAAGTAACACTATCCAGGAATGAAGTGTTCCACTTGCTGGTTCCGACATGGTATTTGAATGTTAGCTGCTGGTACCAGCATAATTCTTATGGAACTACATCTGTCCCACTTTTCATATAATTAGTTGGAGGCAGCATGCTTAAATAGTAGAAAGAATAATTTAATTACTTCAGCAAAATTTGCTTTGCATGTAGCCAGTGATATGGAAACAGACTCCATTATTCTTTTTTATTTTAAATTATCGGACTGATTTGGAACTGCATTGCAATTTAAACTGCAAAAGAGCAAGGTACGCTGCATTTATTCAATTTAAATACAATCTTTGCTTCTCTCCGGACATACTTTAATACATTTTGTGGCATGCACTTTGTGCAATTTCAATTGCTCTTCCTTTCTTAGGAGTATTTCTGCTACTTTCACAAAAGCTGCTAATGGTAATTCTTGTTCCTTTTTATTCATGAAATTCAACATCACACAGAAGAGCACAGTGTATCCCCTGGCTTACTTAAACTGACTCATTACGTTTGTGGTCTCAAGTAGGATTAGCAACATTAGTCCACAGGGTAGTTCTTTGCAACGTTGCAGAGACCTAAAAATGCTTATTATGCAGATTACCTAACTGATAAGAATTTGATTTTTCAAATTCTTTTTCTTTTTGCTCATTAGGGTGCTAAATGGGAAAGTTAGCTCAGTATCCACACAGAACCCATTTTCATAGAGCAATTTAACAGTTGCTAAGCTTATTCTTTTTCTGTCTCTGCTTAGCTGTTACTGTCAGTTCAAGAAATCTAACATTTTTTTACACCACTCAAAAAGCTTACACTTATATGACCTGTCAATTCTCTTAATCAATCAAAAGTTGGGGAAGAAGAAAATAGAAGCACTCTAGAAATGATACCTAAATAAAATAAATACAACTTCTATCAGGGTATTATTGTGTGAGAATATGAAAACATAGCTTTTATTTATATATTTTCAGATTCTTAATGAAGTGACTAGTCTTGGTTTATACTGTTATAAGCAGCTTCCAAGTAAAGGCTAAAAAAATGTCATTAACTACATTTAAAAATTCTGCTTTGCTGATCACATTGCACATGTAATTATGTAGTAATGGCAAAGGAAGAAGAATTTGGAGCCTTTCTTCCATTATTGCAGATTCTCACTGGATAGATCTGAAATTGTGGGTGAACCAGCTTGCATCATCCTGCTGGGTGCCAGAAAGAAACAAAACTACAAAACTAGCTGAATGAAAGAATGAGGTGTTAACAGTGACAACAATGAAAAGGTTTCCAGGGTTATTTGATTGCTTTCTTTTTATTTGACTGGGCAAGAGAGATTTGAGTAAGATAAACTGAATAAGATTTAAAAAACAGCAAGAACAAAAAAACAAACACACACCCCAAACCCCAAAGCACATGAAAGTGAGATTTATAAAGAGCTTCAGAAGGAGGTAGAAAAAACAGAAGAGTTTGAGAGTGAGCTGAAATTCTTGAAGAGATAATCTTATGGTATTGGAAAACAGCAACATAAATAGATGTGCAGCAGATCTGCAGTGGTAGATTCCTGTGGTCTCCAGAGTTAAAGCAAGCAATTAAACCAGGTTAGGCTAAACTGAAGCGTTTGGATACTGGAGACATGATAGTGAATTTGAAGAACTAGAGCCTAGAAGCAGAAAAGCACGAGGACATTATAATCAGAGACGACAAAAATAGTGTTTGTGGTTGCACGTGGCAAATTTATTTCAGAAATGACTGGAGCAAAAGAGGAAAAATGCAGCCTGAACAGTTTATCAGTTGATTGAATAAATTGTGTGTGTCTGCATTTGACTTGTTTTATGCTCATATAATTGTACTTGCTGTGACTGATGCTGCTGGTGTATTAGCACTAGAACTGTGTCCCAAGCCACTTGCACTTCGCTGCGTCATTTTAAACACAGGAAGGGAAAACAGCTTTTTTAGAGATGCAGAAAAGATGTTTCTATGTATTCAATGATGGTATAGAATTGCTGAATATGAAACAAATAGATACATATCTAGGAAAAAAAAGTTTATGCCCCTGGTGTACTTTTTATGCTTTCAAAGTTTTAAGCAATGCAGAGGAAGCACCATGTTGTTATTGTTCCAAAAGACAACATCTTAAATAGTTGTTACCAACTATTTGTTTGGGTATGACTGAATCCACAAACCTTTTTGTTCTGCTTCATCTGTAATTCTGTCTCTTTCTTTCTTTCTTATTACAAGTTTCAAATCATGTTCTTTGTTTGAAAGCAACAAGACTGTTTCCGTGGTTAATCCCATGTAACGTCATTGTAATTAGTGGAAAGAGGCACTACTAGAAGTGCTTTAGCCCCTTTGCCCAAGTCATACTGGTGTGAGTAATTCAAACGGCTCTTGCTTGCACTTTCATAAATTTCAGATTTTATTTTATCAGTTATTTGTCCTGCTATTTTCTAGGCGTTTCTGATATTTCAAGTGCAGCCTCCAACTTTAAAAGTCTCCTATGATTTAAAACAAATAATGTTTTTTTTTTTCTCTTTACGTATGTTTCTGGTTAATATTTTCTTGCTTGTTGATGGAAAATCACCATTGCTTAACTCCTGCCTGTGGTGTTTGCCCCATCCCTGCTCTCTGCTGCGGTGCCATGAATGTGGCACATAAATGCATCATTAATGTGTCATGGTAAGAGTGGCAAAGACTCTTTTCTCCGGGTGAAGGGAGTTTTCTGTTTGTAGGAGAAAGTCCTTCAGTCTGTGTGTGTTCTTTAGTCTCCTTTTCATGTCAAAATGGGGAATAGAGTTGGTGAAAACATGAATACGGTAGACTGAGTATCTCTGCTCTCTTCATGAGGAGCTTACAAGATTAAGACAGGGCCTATTCGTATCCCTTTGCCAAATGTACCAGTACAAGGTGTGTTATGGGTTACTTCAGAGGCAAAGTATCATTTCTGCTCAGAGAGGAGAGGACTTGCATTTTAGTGTGAGTTCAGGTTTATTTGGGAGACCGGAGATGCAGAGATGGGGGGAAGGTGAGGGAACTCTAGCCCCTCTGGACCTCCTCCCCCAGGCAGCAGCTCCCAGTGCTGGTGGTGGTGTAGTCTGGCAGGAGAGGAGGCTCCTCGCCAGGAGGTGTTGGGGGAAAGAACAGAGACCTTGATCATACTGGGTAGAGACACAGAACCGCATGTGAGCTGGCCTAGGGAACTTGAGAACAGCTTTCCTGGTCCTGTTTCTGGCAGCAGTACATTTGGCACGGTTGGTAGAGCATATACTTTAAACACTGTTTGTTTCCAGACTGAAGGAGAGAGAAAGATAGAAATCAGATTTGTTAACTGTCCAACAGGCTTGACAGTGAAGTTTCACAAATTGCATTCATTCAAGGTTCTTGCCAGTGGCCATTTGCACTCTGTCTTAATAACCAAGGTTGAAACGAGCTCTTTGTTTGGGAAATCTAATTGCCCTAATACCAAGGCTCTGGACAGTGAGACTGGCTTGACATTTATGTATTACCTTCTCTGATACAAAGTAATGCGTTATTCCACATCATTGCCAAATTTCTGGCTTGAATTTCACGCTCTCTATTTTCTCTCAAAAAACCCCAAGTGTCTAAATCTGTGTAGCACTGTTTAAAAGAGTGCCATCACCTACAATTCTCCCACCTACAATTAGCATGGTAATTTTTTACTGTAGCGTGGAACTGAATTGATTGAAGTTGCAAAATCTTATAATGTTGTAAAAGGGAAGGGAAGAAACACTGTCTAACATAGCTTCACTTCTAAACAGAAATTATTTTAGTATTTCTCAGAATACATTAGTACTTCTTTAATTCCTTGTGTGTGTGTTTGTATTTGAAACATCGGATGAAGGATGGAGTATTGAGAGAGTTTAGGAGTAATTTGTTACCATCTCTGACTTTTTAATGTAGATGTTTAATTTAATCTTGTGTAAGTTTCAATTTTCCTGGCCTCTTTCTTTTTTTTTTTTTTCTGTGCCCGATGGATTCTCTGTATTAGAGAATGTGGTTTTATTTTTATACGTTTAAGTGGTTTAAAGTTTCTTTGTTTATAAAAGTACTTCTCAGGAGCAGAGCCTTTCCTGGTCTCATATACCCAAGTACCCTCCCCTCCACCTGCTCATTTAGAGCAACATAAGTGCGTGCTGCTACACTGAGGCTCAGGAGAGCTCCCATCAGCAGTAATTGTTGACCTACCACAGTTCCAGTCAGTGATCAATAGATACTACTTTGCTGCACAGCAACAGCACAGAGAAATTGCAGAACCCACCGAGAATTTGTTTTCGACATGCAAACCCAGCTGATGGCCTTCAACTGTAACAGATGTCAGAGACTGACAGGCACCCTGGGGCACTGTTAAAGTACTGCTGGAACTTGACTGGGGGAAAACGAACGCTATAAAATTACTAAATGCATTCTAACAAATCACATCAAAGTGGAGAAAAAGCCTGAGCAAAAGAAAATTACTACTTTCATTTTCTTTCTTATCTTCCGCTCCGACACAGCATGTGTGCTGCCTTATGCAATGCTATCAACTACTGTACTAATGAGCAGTTCAGCTGCATGAAACGATGAAGCTTTTACAGTACTGGCCAAGGGGCTGTGTTGCAGGAGAAATTGGAGAGATTAGGAAGAACATGGACTCCTAGGAACGCATTAGCTAACTTTTTTACTTCTGCATATGTAGATTCATAAGTGTGAATATTTGTTAACATTTTATCCTTAGATGTCTATGTGAATTCAATCCAATCCAATGCTGAGGAGAAAACTAAATTATATATGACAATTTTTGTCCCCCTTCTTGTGTTGATCTTGCATGTGTACGATATTTAGCCCAGCTGTTTTGCTTACTTGCAATGCCTTCATTCCTGGAGATGTGAATTCAGAGTCAGGACTAGGCTGGATAGCGTGTTTTTAATTTGTTGATAGCTTTGGCCATCGTTGCATGGTCATGATCAGCAGAATTGATCAGACAGAACATGCATGTAACTACAAAACTACACATGCATGGGGTTCATTTATTCCCAGAAAATACTTCAAGTTCAGTGAGCCAAAAAGTATATTAATACTTAGAGAAATTCTGTCCCCAAAAAGAACATAAAAAGGTAGCTGTCTATTTGTATTTTTTTTTCTGGGTCTTGAAATGGGTTATTACCATTTCACCAAATGTAAAGAGGAAGTATTATAAAAATGTTACTGAGGTATATCTTCAAGTTCTCTTATTTTTGAAATGCAAAGCCCCTAATGTTGCTTATACTTTTGCACGCCCTGTGCACACTTCTCTCACATGAAGGGTCTCATTACAGACAATGGAACTAGCGTAGTGCTTCAAAGGAATACTATACTTCTGACAGCAAAACAAAAAATACATCTAGGAAGATGGTGCAGTCTTCTACATTTGCGCCCTACCGTAGCCTGGGGACCATGAAGGAACCCATCTCCCAAAAGCAGCTTTCCCAACGGAGGTTTAAAATGGAGTTACATGCTACACAACTGATCCTCGTGGCTCGGTTTAGGACATGCAGAGCTCACCATTGCCCTGGGCTTGGGCTGATCTTTCCTCTGAGCATAACGAAGAGCACCTCTTGTGCAGCACAAATTTTGTGCGTGCGGTGGGCCTGAGGAGAGCGTGTACTCACTGCGCTCCCGGATTGGGCAGGGCTGGTGCCTGTTTGCTCTGCACAGGACATTCAGAAGTTCTGCAGAAACAGAAGCAAAGCAAAACAAAACATACAGCTGGACCCCATCCTGGGGAGGAAAGTTCCTATGTGCTTAGAAGAATATGAATGGATAATGTGGTATAAAATTAGGCATGTATTTTAGGTTGTAGTCCCATACAAGCTCACATAACATTATACCTAGATTTTTATTATGATACAAGGAGACTTCTTGTTTTCCTTTTGAAAATAGTCATATTCTCAGAGGAAATGGAATCCTGTCTTGCTGTTTAGTAAAGAATTTTCTAAATTATTTCTGCTAATACTTTTGTTATAACTCTTCTGATATTTCTAAGTATGAAGTTACAAGAGGCAGACAGTGCCAGCCTTGAATAGCTGCTGCAAGCCCTCTCCTACTAGACAGCCCTTCCACTCTGTGTTCCTGGATCTCTTTGCAGGAGGTCAGAAGGGCAAGGCATCCATTTTGGATGGTCAGAAAGGCAAGGTGTCCAACAGTGCAACAATAATAGAGACATAATGTTGCTAAGAATTGGCTGATTTGAACTATCATGAGGTGTGTTGTGAAGCAAACAACTATCAGTAAGGAATTCAGTTATAGTGTTTTAGTAAACTATGAAGTGTTGTGCTCAGAATCTTGTTTATGGGGAATGGAAGCACATCTTATGTATAAATAAATATATTTATATATGGCATACACGTATATTTATATCTATCTATCTATCTGTAAAGCCAAGAACTTAGTGTAAGTATAGTGGACATATTAGTAACCTAATTCAAGCACCATCATTAGCCTGTATCTAATTGTACAGAAAAACAAAGAATAGTGTAATCAGAATACTGATACAGAAAATGTCACAATAATAGTAATAATACTATTAAAATTGCAACACACACTTCTACCCCTTTTCCTGGGCTCGCCCTTCCCTACTCCGTAGGGTCCAAAGGTCAGTGGCTTCAGTCTAGCATTTGGTGTGTGGAGGGCTGTTATGGCATGTCACCGACATCTGGAGTCCTTCACCATGAGGAATATGATGTTCATGTTGTTTCCTCTCCCACGGTCCACTTGGGATCCACTGTTTGTGTGTTTGCTAACACTTCTATACGATTCTTCATTGCTGTGCAGCTCCAGGTTATATCCAGATTTACTATGTATGGTACTCTTTGCATATATTAGATGGTATTTCTTTGCTCTCTTTGTTACCCCAGAGACCAGTTCTGTCCAGGTCTTCTTTTTTTGTTGGTTTGGTTTGGTTTTGGTTTTTAACCGACAATTATAGAGTTGTGCACAGCTGTGGGGTCTCCAGTACCAAACGCTGGACCCATCTCTTACCATCCCATGTCAGTATTCACCTACACCACCTCCTGTGTCCTCACTTCTCAGGCCTCTGCTCTCGTACCAGGGCTGCATTTCCCTGCACTATGGCGTTGTGTTAGAATCATAAATATCTTATTCTGCCAACAATAACTGCTTGTTACTGCTATCTATATAAAATTAGGGTTGTACCATACAACAAACATGAATAAACAGGCTAGCTGTAGACACCAAGTCAGCCAGAGAGATTGCTGTCACAGCTAAACCAAGTAAAACAAAGCTACGGGCAGGTGAAGGAAAGCTCAGGTTTAGCAGTCCAGAGGCCTCACAAACTCAGTACAAGAGTGTGATCTGTTACTAGCAGTGGCAATACCCTATTACAGGGCTACACAGTTAAAGAAGTAAAAGGTGCTTTTGAATACATGTGGCCACTTTTAATTTGGTGCTTATGTTTCTCAAAAATTCTCCTTGTCATCGCCCGTCTTGAACATTTGGATTGCTTAAAAACCCCTTTTGTTTTGGATGCAAAAAAATTCTTTTTCCCAAAGAAGAACTTCAATTTACAATACATAGCAAGAACACTGCAACCCTATTTAGATGTCTTAGCTCAAGGAAAGCTGTTCTGTTTGTATTTTAACACCCTCCACTCCACCCCACCCCACAATCTGATAAACTTTAGCTTTTAAGACTCTCCAGCTGTGCCTCCAGCAGTAATTGGGGTCATTAATCTTTGCCTCCCCGGGCTAATTACCAGCACAATCCAAATGTCATCCCCTAAAGAAATGGAGCTTGAACAGTTTAAAGGCTGCAGCCACATGCAGATAGAAATAAAGGGGAAGAGAAAAGATAAGTCAAGACTGTTTTCTGTGTCTGTATTTTATCCTCTATCTTAAACAGCAAGTTGTACTCGCTTCTACAGGCACTGTCTACTTTAACAGGCTCCTAAATCTTAATTTTAAGTAAGGCAAGCACAAAAGAGATGTTTGTGTCTTTGCTGTGTTCATACTTAAATTGTGTGCCTCAAGTATAGGTCTTAATTAGAAATTAAGTCCTTTATATTTTAGTCTGAAGGGTGTGCTGCATTCAAATTCTAGTATCTAGTACCTTTGGTTCTGGCATGGTGGAAAACTAAGGGAATTTTCCAAGTTTGACCAATGTTAAAATTTTAATCGTGAGCTGGAAAAGCCACAAGAATGGCTAATGCACTGTAGCATTAATTTTTCTTTTTAAAGTCAAATTTTGAAGTCAATCTATGAGGTCTTGTATGTAAATATACAAACGAGGAGAGAGACATGGAAAAAATAACTTTCTTATACAGAAAAGATTCTAATTTGACCTTAAAGTATAACATGAACATTAAAACTTTATAGATAAGTCCTTGAAGTCGTACTAACATATATAAAGCATTTGTTTAAAAGCTTTGCTTTGGCAAGTATACTCTATTTGTGACCTGGGAAAAAGTGTATGCTGAAGTGAATTCCTCTGATGAATGGGGGAAAAATAAGTTTTCACCCCAGATCCAGAATTTTGCTTTAAATTGTTGGTTGTGGTTGGCATACTAGGTTCTTAGTAAAAGGGTAAATCAAGGGTTCTGCCAGTTTCTAAAAGCAATTCTGAGGAAGAGTTGACCATATCACCTCATGTTTCAGATAACTTACAGTCATGCTGATAAGTCAAAATGATTCTATGAGGAAAAAATGCAAATTAGTAGGTCTCTAGGGCAGGATTGCAGCTATATTTGCGTTCCTTTAATAAGAGCATGAGACAGGAATGTGCGCTATGCAATACGTTTTCCCTAGATAAGCATACAAGGCTCTACTGCGTAGTTGTTACTGGGGACTGAACTTTAGGGCGAGCTTTTGGTCACTGAAGAGTGGGTTTAGCGAAGCTGCTTTAGGACTGCTGGCTATTTGCTGCATTTGATCATTCAGAGCTAGAGCTTTTGGAGTACGGGTAGGTTTTGTATTGCTCTGTGAGGGAAGGAATATGGAAAATGGATCCTGCTTTTATGCAGAGTATCTGAGCTTTTCTTTATGTGCTGTGTGAGCAATAAAAAGAGGTCTGAGAGTTAGCTTTAAGCCTGCTGTTTAGGCTTGCAAATAAATGTTTTGCAAGAATGAGTTCTCGGTAAATGAAGGAGTTGTGCTCACCTAACCACTTCTCCATTTGTGTTTACAGCCCTCTTCCAAGTTTCAGATATCTTCAATTTGCACAGTTTTGAACATCCTTCAGGCTGCCTCTGGAGGAAAAGTCAAATTTTGTGAATAAAATAGTTACACAGTGTGAGAAAATAACGGAAGATTGGTGGGGAGGATTGTAAACATGCTCAAGTGACTTGAAGCTGGGATGTTGAAAAACACATATATCATACTAATTGCTGTTTGGCCTTGTGTGTTGGACAAGTAGAATGTCTGTGTTCGGATAACATAGGCCTGTGATAGGCTTAGAGGCACCCTATCGAACATGCTTGAGATTCCCGCTCTGCTGCGGGAAAGATCAAAGCACAGTAGTAAATTACACCTGCACGAATCCCTGAAATACAGGTGAAAACAGCAGGTTTGGTGATCCTCTAGCATGGACCGAGCTCTGCGGTGCCTGCATTCCCGCTTGCGTGCCTCTGCCCAGGTGCTGCTTTGGGGATCCCCCAGTTGGCGAGGTAATGAAAATAAATTTACTCTTTGCATTTCATCCGTGGTTTTGTGGTTGTTCCTGCGTCCTACCTGTGCCAGCTCACACACACAGTTATACTGGAGATGTGGCAAAGTCCATCTCTACTGAATGCCAGAGCTGGGAATGTATGTAGATTTGCAATCGTTTGTAGCTAGTGTAGCATATTCACAACTTTACTGAATCCTTTATTACAGGTTTATGATTACAGCTGGAGCAAACTGATGCCCTTTGTGATAGAAAGGAAGTGTTATACATAACAGAAAGTATAGATTGTATGGATAGCAAAGACCTATTTAGGTCCCATCACTGCTCGTGTTCCAGGTGGCCGAATGGTAAGGCTTTTTTTCTGTAAAATTTCTCTGGAAAATGAGCAATATCAGTATTGAAAAGGTTTCATTTATGACTTGACCTGTAGTTGAAGAACAAAAATGTGGGCATGGAGCAATCACTAAGGAGCAAGAAAGGGATGGGAGATCTGCAGGCAGAAGATGTGGAGTGAAATATATGACTTATTGTGAACAAGGGCTTCATGTATTCCAACTGCTGCAGGTCATGGGTCTGGGGGTAAAAGTTAAGGGAGTAGTTTCAGAGTCCAGGAATTCCTGAGAAACCAGGAACATTTTACAAAGATGAGGGTTACAGTCCATGTGCCTGTCCCTTCTGCATTGGGTGGAAAGATGGCAGCAGGTTGAGGGAACCCTATGAGCCTCCCTGCCAGTTAAGGGAGGATATTTTTCCCCAGATGTGAGAACTGAAAAGTGGAACTGATTTAAAATTTTCTGCTGGAATGATATGCAGAAATGCATATTTCCCCAAATTGAAACTTTGTTTGAAAATATTGACTCCTTTTTTTTTTTTTTTTTTCTTTTCTTTCCCCCCTAAGAGAATTGAAATGGAGATTTTCCAGCCTTGTATTGCAGTTGCACTGCAGAGGAAGTGGAATACCTGACTCTGTGCCTCCTCTGTGGCTTGGCTGGGGAAATAAGCAGGAAGTGTGGGAGTTACTCAAAGGCATTTAGAGCAAAAGGTTTTTTGGTCTCGCTTCTCAAGAAAATAAAATGGAAATGGCAAAGATCTTTCAATGTTAGTCAGCTAGTGAGCTTCGAGTTGTGTGTTGCTTCTGCAACACAGGTGTTTCTGAGAAATCCTGTCTGCAGTATGTTCTGCAGGTTTGATTTTTGCTGCCCTTGACTCTTTTCAAAAAACCACACAGTTTCATTTTAGAACAAGCTGAGATCAAAACTTGCCATGTGGTTTCATGACAAATTATGTCTTGTTAGTCTTTTAATATCCGACATAATTTATTGTGTCTATTCGTAGGTCAGTTCATCTGTTTGCCTGAAAAAACTGTCAGAAAAGCTATTTATTTGGTATTGTACTGTATATGCTCAGGAGTATTTCACTTTTCTTGGTAACAAATTACAAAAGTGCGTTTTGAAAGCTAGTTGAAATTGTTTGGAAATTCTTTTCCTCTGTAAAGAGAGTGGAGGTATGTGTTTAGTTTTGTTTTCTTCCCCTCTTCAGCTATATTATGTTTAAGTTTGACATTTGTTTTTCTGGACAGATTCTTTTCCATAATTGCAAACGTGAGAAGTGCCAGCACTGATGTTGCTGTTCTACCAATTCAGATAAAGTTTCCTGTTCAGGTGTCTCTTTTTATTAGTGTGGACAGATTGTGCCACAAGTGATTCATTACCTAGAGAGAATTCAACAGTTTTTAACAAAACAAATAATTTCATATACAGGCAAGCTGAGAGATTGTTCAACAGAAATAATAAAAATCTTCTATCTAACTCACTTGAACGACTGTAACTGGCTATTGGGCTGGAGTTCTGAATGAAGTTGCAAATTGAATGTAAATTATGAACATAAACACCATTATCCATTTTTCCAGTTCATCTCTCCTGTGTGGTAATCCTGCCTGTTACCCTTTCTGATTTATTATACAGCTCTGTCAAGAGGAGAAAGAAATTAGAGATCAACAAATGTATAAGGCATGTGTATGTGTGTGTGCATGCACGTGAGACTAAATTCTTGCGAAATACTGGACCAGATCACTGGGTTCTTAAAAAGATATCAATGCCTAAATCCTTTGTTGCATCCTCATGTGGCTACACACCACCGAAACAAGAGACTTTCCGAGAAGAAAGTTTTTTCTGTCACTTTTGTTTTACAGCAGATAAAAGTATGACTTTCAAGAATAAAATATTCTATTATGGCTTTGCCAACAGAGCTACTGCTAAATCCACCTCACTGACTGCTCCAGGATTCCCCTTTGGTGGAGGACAAAAAGATAGAAAATGCCCAAATTGGTTTCTCTATTGCCCCTTTTAATTCACTGTAGAAAAATGACGTGTGAGCAGTGTGTTCTCAAGCTGTGGTGATCCTTGCTTGACATAAAGCAACTCTGAGATTACTTTTAACTTAAACTGGGGCCTGGCTGCAGTTTTGGTGGTAGCATAAAGCCACTGTTTTACTTCTTTTCCTCTGTGCTGGATATTCAGGACTTCTTCAAAGTATTGTATGTATTATCTTAGCACAGTCTGTATATATGGACTTCAATGAGTAATACACCTATTACTGAAGACTGAAAGGACCAAATCCTAAATTAGTGAATGGTGATGGTCAAAATTTGATTAATGGACTGAAATTTCTATGTTGTACCAACTCCTATTTAGCCAGCAGTACAGAAATGCGGTGGGTTAACCTTGGCTAGCAGCCAAGCACCCACCCAGCTGCTCTCTCACTTTCCTTGCTCAGCAGGACAAGGGGAGAAAATAGGAAGAACAGGAACAAGAAAGCTTCTGTGTTGAGGTAAAGACAGGGAGGTTGATTACCAATTACTGTCCCAGGCAAAACAGCTTCAACATAGGGAAAATTAACTTAATCAATTGTCAATTAAAATAAAAATGTACTTACTAATTCGGGTAGTGGTAAATAAAAGGACAAACATTAAAACAAGACCTGTCATCTCCCCTACCACAGGCTCAACTTCACTCCTTCACTCCAGACTCCTCTAGCCCCTCCGCACCCCAAGTGGCGCAGCAGAGGGGAGGGAATGGGGGCTTGCGCTCAGTCCATAGCAGATCCTCTCTGCCGCTCCTTTCTCCCCACACTTTTCCCCCATTCCAGCGTGGGCTCTCCAAGGGCCACAGTCCTTCAGGAATATCCATCGGCTCCAGTGTGGGTCCTTGAGGGGCTGCAGGGGAATCCCTGCTCCAGCACCTGGAGCGCGTCCTCCCCTCCTTCTCTGGCCTTGGTGTCTGCAGGGCTGTTTCTATCACATTTTTCTCACTCCTCTCTCACAGATGCTGTGCAGCATTTTTTACCCTGTCTTAAATATGGGTAAATATTTTACCCTGTCTTAAATATGGTGGAGGAGCCACCAGCGTTGCTGATGGGCTCAGCTGTGCCCTGCAGTATGTCCAATGGAGTTGGCTGTGCCTGGCACGGGACAGCCCCAGCCCCTCCTCACAGAAGCCACCCCTGCAACACCCCGCTGCCAGCACCTGGGCACCTGCACCCAGTGCAAGAAACAGCACAGAGCACATCTGGGATGCATTGGAAATGGTCTCCAGATGCTCGGTGGCTCCTCTGCCCGGGGTGTCAGGGACATGTCAGGCCCTCCCCTACTTGTGCATCCTGGGCTTCTACTTGAGATAAAATTCAGCTGTTTTCATCCAGCTATCAGAAGAAATTGATAATGGCCTTTTTAATGCAGCTCATACCTTGAGGAGGTTGCATTGCCTTTTCTTGGAAGCTCACAAGTTCTTAAGATCTCTTGGACATATGAAGAGGTTTGTCAATAAATGGAGAAGAAGTTGGACATTTAACAAGAATTAAAAAAAATCAGATCCATTCCCTTTCTCTGTTCTATTCTAAAATGGATTAAATACATCACTTTTTTTTTTCATCCTTTAAAAGTCCATAAAAACAACAAGCAGATCCGTACTACTGCTCTGTAACTAAAATTCTGTTTTCTTTCTTCCATTAGCGCTATGTGAAAAAGCCACAAAAACATACGATATCTTTCCTCTTCAGTTCTTTTTAAGGTTCTCTTTGGTGTATTAATGGGAACAGTTTAAATGTAATTTTACTCATGTCTTTCATTTCAGAAGTAATTGTTTCTAAAATAACCACTAATAAGAGGGTATTTCTGGTGAATGTGATTGCTCATTAAGTAGGTCTTCCCAAGATGCCTCTACTGAAAACATGTTATTGATCACTGAAGTTAAATTAGGAAAATTTATCAAGACTTCTGGAAGCTGTTCTCTGTTGGTGGAGGACAGAGATGCTGTCTCAAATGCACAATGTCTCAATGGCACAAATGCTTTCTTAAATCCCAGTGTTCATGGGCAAAATAGATGTGTTGGGTTTTTTTAAAGCTATCAGAATGTAACTTACTCTAAATTATTATTGACAGAGCTTTATTCTTGTGTAGGTAGCTTCTTGTTGCTCCTGAAATTTCTGAGCAAGTCTTTGAATTCTCAGTGTTGTGCTTGTGGGCAAGCTGTGCTTTTAATCTTTTCCTTGCAGAGGGGTGGAGGAGCCTTCTCATTGCACAGAGATGTGTATACAGGTATAAGCCCTGTGAAGAGAAGTCATAGACTTATTTTTTTAAGGAACTTGGAAAAAAATGTGTTTATCAAAAAGAAAGTAATTTTGGGATGCCAGATACTCTTTTCTTCTTCCATAGCTTGTATAGCCTGGCTTCAGGAAACACCATATTTTTGTGGAAACAGGAACATCTACTACTTCAGAAGTAAGAAAAAGACCAGCATGGCATTGAAACTTCCTCTATTCTTTACCTAGTTATGTATGACAAACTCAAGCTCCAGAAAATTTTAGTACAATTAATTTGCATGACAAACATTCATCTCATAGGAGGGAAAAGTTGTACTCTGCATTTAATATTCTTTCTAAACATGTTACATTTTAGGAAACTGTTATTTTAGACTATGCTAAAAACTTTTTAAACACACACAAGAGAAATGAGATAAAGATGGCCTACACAAAACAGGTAAGCTTCTCATGCTAGCCTCCTGATGTAGTTGACAAGTAAAAACCCTCCTAGTCCGCAGTTCTGACCTATTTTTAGTTGTCTGCTTTAGGATGAGATGAATTGCATGCTGGAAGGAATGTATTCACAACATGGACTTCAAAGGAAGCCTTGGGTGACTAGCTCGGATTTAAATGTCTGTGCTATAAGATTAGGGAAGAGAAATCCTGTTCCTCTTACCTTATTTCTTCTTGGTGCATGATGGGAAAATTTGACATAGAAAATGGGAAAATAAATGCCTTGATTCTATTATCAGTAATATTTAACAAACTGCAAATAGAGATCGGTAGTTTACAGAGAATGCCTATGTTCCTGACAAGTCACCTTCAGGGGAATGATCTTACAGCCTTGGAAAGAAGAATAGTTTAATGATATACTTCTGCTTGACTGATTTAATATCCTTGCTTTAAAAGAATGAGTATCATGCTCATATTCTTGAGGCTGTTGTTCAGACTCTATTTTACATTCGTACATGGCACTTGTAAGTACCACATATTTATCTGCATAAAATCCCTGGAAGAAATGAAAAAGCTACTTTTCCACTTTCTAGAAATGGGAATCTTAAGCACAGACAGACTTTGCCATTGGCCAAGCCCCATAGCAAATCTATCCCAGATGAGGGGACTTGAATGCATCTCTCCCAGGTCCTCGGCTTTAATTAGATCAATCCTTTTTCTCTACAGCAGACGTTGATAGGAAAGCTCATCTGTATCAAGTACAAGTATGTGATGGTCATAAAAAACCCCTGCTTCTCTTCTCAGGAGTTTGATTGTGCTTAACATTAATCCAAGACCTTTCTGATGAAGTTGTGTTTCTTCTTGAATGGGACTCAGTTTATCACTGCATAACGCTTTGCTGTGCCTGTAGAAACATACTTTGCTTCAGAAGTAGCTCACACATCTCTAACATAGCATTGAACTGCAAAGTGAGTCCTAAAAATAACAGTAGGGTAATCCTTAATATTTGTCTTCTCAAATAATCTGTATTTATAGAAGAGCTTGGTTTCCTCTGGTTGTGAAGAGACCTTTCAACTTTAATAAGTTAAACCATAAAAAATATTCAAAAATGAGTATAACTACTAAAAAAACCCAACTCTACTAAACGGTAGCTTCCTGCATGGGTGAATAACTCAAGAAAAAAACAAAGTTATATTATTAGACTGTATGTGTATATAGATGTATATATGCACACATCTAGGACTTAGGACAATATTGGAGCTTTTCTGTTTTTAATCTAGCTAGCTTGGGCACTGGTAGTACACTAGCTGAGAGACCTGGATCAGCGCAGGCTGCAGGACTTGCTGGAGCAGCAAAGAAAGCTTTTGGATTTCTGACACGCTCTCAGTTCTGTGGCTGGACCTCAAACATATTTGAATAAATTAGGTTACATCTGGCTTGTCAATGCTGTGCTACATCTCAGACTAAACATGCTTTGGACTGGTGCATGATAAGGGTAGGTAAAGTTGTTTGACAGCACATGGTAATACATTCATAAGTTGAATTTTTCTCTGATTCACAATTACAGTTACAGTCTTACAGCATCTCTCTGTGTTGGTTATGCATGAAGCTGTTTTTGCAGGCAAATGGGAGGTTAAATCCCAAGCAGTTTAGAGGCAAACAGTAAAGAACAAACGTCTGTTTATGTGATTACCATCAAACACTAAATATCACTATCCTTCCAAGCGAGGAGTGAGAACTTGTAAACAGGAGACAAAGAAATGCACAGAGTTCGGCTTGTCAATGAAAAGGTATCTTAGGCATTACGAAGAACCTGCTGCTGAAGGGTGGTGATCTGGCATTAGGTGCCTGCCACAAAGGCATGGAAAAGCATATTGCTAGTGCTGATTTAACAGAATGACCAGAGCAGGAATGGGTTAACATGGAAGAAATGGGGTATTTTACTCTTCACCATAACTTTTTTCTGGAGTGTTGTGGTTTAAGCCCAGCTGGCAACTGAGCACCACGCAGCTGCTCGCTCAGTCCCCCTCGGTGGGAAGGGGGAGAGAATCGGAAGGGTAAAAGTGAGAAAACTCATGGGTTGAGATAAAGACAGTTCAATAGGTAAAGCAAAAGCCGCGCACACAAGCAAAGCAAAACAAGGAATTCATTCACTGCTTCCCATCGGCAGGCAGGTGTTCAGCCATCTCCAGGAAAGCAGGGCTCCATCACGCGTAACCGTTACTTGGGAAGACAAATGCCATAACTCTGAACATCCCCCTCTTCCTTCTTCTTCCCCCAGCTTTATATGCTGAGCATGATGTCATATGGTGTGGAATAT
>NW_008794414.1:4348822-4366164 GCF_000699145.1 Aptenodytes forsteri
TAGCTACTATGAAGAAAATTAACTCTACCCCAGCCAAAGCCAGCACATGGACCAAGCAGAACTTCTTGTAATGACAAATGTGAATGTCCTAATCTTGACCCTACCAAAATGGCATATTGTCCATTGTTTCAGCAGGGATAGAGTTAATTTTCTTCCTGGTAGCTGGTACAGTGCTGTGTTTTGGATTTAGCATGAGAATAATGTTGATAACACACCAATGTTTTAGTTGTTGCTAAGTAGTGCTTACACTAGTCAAGGACTTTTCAGCTTCCCATGCCCTGCCAGCGAGAAGCTGGGAGGGGGCACAGCCAGGACAGCTGACCCAAACTGGCCAAAGGGACATTCCATACCATGTGACGTCATGCTCAGTACATAAACTGGGGGGAGTTAGCTGGGGGAGGGGTGACCGCTGCTCAGGGACTGGCTGGGCATCGGTCGGCCGGTGGGGAGCAATTGCACTGTGCATCACTTATTTTGCATATTCTTTTATCATTATTACTATTATTTTCCCTTCCTTTTCTGTCCTATTAAACTGTCTTTATCTCAACCCATGAATTTTACTTTTTTTTTTCCGATTCTCTCCCCCATCCCACGGTGGAGGGGGGGAGTGAGCAAATGGCTGTGTGGTGTTTAGCTGCCTGCCGGGTTAAACCACACCACACGTAATTGTAGTTTTCCCAGGGCAGCAGTGTTAGCCCCAAGAGCAGGCGTTTGCCAGACTGTGCGTTGTGTGAGTGCAAGACAAAAGCTGTCCCTTGAGCCCAAGCCTCTGTGTACAAAGCTGTGTGGAAAATCCCTTTCCAAATCTGTGAAAGACCAGATACCATCCAAAACACTCCTCCCCTCAGAAAATGTACTTTTAAAAAAAAAAATTAATATGGGAGATGTGAGACTGTGACTGAGCCTCTGCTAAATATTTTTCCTACTTGCCAGACAAGTTCTTTAATTTCTAGACTGGAAATTAGACCAGACTGGAAGTTGCCCCTCTCAGGCCTTCCTCCCTATCCAACTGCTTTACCATGTTGTTGTGGTTTAATCTCAGTCGGCAACTGAGCTAATAATAATAATAATAATAATAATAATAACCCGGCAGCTTTCCCCAGTTTATGTACTGAGCATGACGTCACATGGTATGGAATGTCCCTTTGGCCAGTTTGGCTGTGCCCCCTCCCAGCTTCTTGTGCACCTCCAGCCTTCTCAGTCGGTAGAGCACAGAAAGCTGAAAACTCCTTGGTTTAGTGTAAGCACTACTTAGCAACAACTGAAACATCGGTGCGTTATCAACATTGTTCTCACCCTAAGTCCAAAACACAGCACTGTACCAGCTACCAGGAAGAAAATTAACTCTATCCCTGCCGAAACCAGGACACGTGTAGAGGTACATATTGTCTGGGTACCTCAGCGTGGCACCCTGGCATCTCAGACATGCATCCTGACTGCTCCATCTCGTTTTCTCTAGCCCTCTAACTGAGTGTTTTATAAAAGGCAGAACACTTCAGCTGAGAGTCTGAGGGGGACGTGCCTCAGACAAGTACTGATATGTGTGTTTCTGAGCACAGTCAAGTTCCTAACTCCTGTTCTTGCTCTCTTCCAGCCTGGCCAGTAAAAATATAACTTACTGAAAGTTTAATGTAAAAACTCATATATTTCCTCAAAAGTTGAGCTGCAGTATCCATGCAAAAATTGTTTCCAGGGGAAAAGAATATGAAAAAAATAAGTTCCCAGCCAGCTCTAATTCTTATGCACAGAAGCATTTCCATTAGCTTCACAGGGATGACTTCTGAGTAAGATCCACTCCCACAATTAACAGTCTTGCAGAATTGAGTTTTAAAGCAACGTTTTTTCTTTTCCAACAGCCAGACACCCTGAGGAGTGAGAAAACAGAGCCTCTGAGGACAAATTGATAGGATAGATTTCTGCACTAGAAACAAATACTTTAATTTGTGTTTGTAGCAAAAACATTGTGCTGTCTAATGCAAAACAGGCTTGTTCATTAGTGCTATATTCTATCAGTAACACTCTCCACCAAATAAACACCAGGTTTCCTTTTAATTTCAAAGTGCTTCCAGGCTATAGTTCTCCCCCCCCCTTCCCTAATAATTATTAGTACTAGGATTTATTGCCAAAATTAAAACAAGGTAAATTCTGTAAACCATGAGTTTATGTAGTTTTCTTGTCATGAGTTTAATTTGCTGGTGCTAATATATGAAAAATAGTATGTAATAAATATAGTATGTTTTGGGATGTAAATATTTGTAATGCTTTTTTTCAGCATTTCTTCTGTTTATTATTTTTAGTTTCAGACAGAGCCTCAGGAAATACCTGGATGAGTTTGGGTTCTGTTTTCCCCTCTGAGCTTTATGGATAATATTTCATTTTTCCTATTCTCTTTGTATTTTTTTTTTTCTTCTTACAAAGGATTGTTGAGAATGTGCTGGGTTTCCTCTTTTTGAGGAGAGTAGGTAATCACACAACACTCAGGGCTCTGAGGTAAAACATACTGTGTCTGTTTTAATTCTTGTCCTGAAACCAGGCTGAGGAGCTGAAAAACTTGGGTAGCTAGCCAATAAAGTTAAAGTTGAGAAGGAAAGCTGAAAAGGAGTGGGAAACTACAGGACTCCTAAATGTGTGTGTTGGATAACTTGAACAGATCCTGCGGGACAGTATCTCACCGATAATTGCTTGAAGTTTTGCACCTGGGGGCCATAACCTGCTAAGCTGAAACTGGAGCCCTGAAAACCTGGATCACAAAGGAGTGCTCAGATAGCTGCCATTGGAAGGGTTGCTCTTTTTCTGCTCAAAGTATACGCAGCTTCTAGGAAGTTGTGGTCAGTACTCACCTCTGGTGTTTCAGAAATGGAGCTAAGGAGCGGTTAACATAAATAATACCTCTTTTTTTTTTTCTTTTTTTTTTTCTTTTTTCTTTTTCTTCCCCTCTCAAAGTAAAATTAACAAAAGTCTGGATCCAAATAACATTGGGACAACTTGAGTCTGAACCTGAACGGGCAAGTGGGGCCTTGGGGCCATGATCTAACAACGCTCTTTGATGTACAGAGTGCCTGGATCCTCTGCCTGAGACGAAATATCCTTTAAATGCTTACAGATGTCCTAGTAGCAGAGGTAGCCTTGCTGCCTAAAGAAACAGAGAAAGGTAATCACTCTCAACTAGCTCATACTGAAAAATATTAATCAGGCAAATGTTGCAGCTCAGCAGGAGCACAGCAGAGATCCTTGAGTTAGCTCCTAATAAGTATGGGGACAGCTGAGCTTGTTAGGTTATACACATCACCTTAAAAATATAGCCATACTGCTTTTAGGATGTGTGCCTGGCTACCTTGTTGGGGCTGAATTGCATGGTCTGTATGTATTATCATCCAGCATAAGCTCAGGGATTTGTGCACTCTACCTTTTTACGTGGAATAAAATCCCTAGAGAAATCAGCTACCTTCAGTGATTCTGTCCCACTGTCCAGCTGAGTCACCAAAAGAGTTTGAAACAAAAAATTTGAGGTGAGGATAGTTGTGCACCTAACAAGGGGATTGGAGCAGGCAGTAAGAAGATAAATGTTGTTTTGCTCCCTTATCCCCAGAGGAGAGCCGGTCCTTTTGTCTTGTGGCAGAGTATACAGGGAGATGACAAATGCATATAGGCTGGGTTTAACACTAGTGTCACTTTTTAAAAAAATGACTTGTTCCAGTTGTGGAACAAGCCTGCTAGTCTTTGACACCAATCCCAAATTCCCAAAGGGAAAAATGCTTTCAACTAGCAAGTGGTAAGGAGGACCTGGTGAATGCAGAAGGGTAGCTTGTCCCCAGTGTAAGAACAAAGGACTGCTGAGATTCTCCAGGAGACAGGGTTCTTGCTGAAGGAGAAGAACATAGGCTTATAGCTGAGGATTTAAATGGTTAATCTCATCTATTGAAATTTAGGTCAGTGAGTGTTTTAGGAACCTATTTTCCAAGCAGCTGGTTTTTGAGCAGTGTTTTGCTCAGGTGCAAAACTGGTGGGGGCAATTTTAGGAGACACAAGACTGTCTTGGCAGAGGTGAAAGATCCCACCCCGAAAGGTGCTCCTGCAGCTGTGTGGTGCAGGCAGCTGCACAGTGTCAGCTCCAGCTACTCACTGCAGACTTTGGGGATTAGGGTCACACCCCTCCCCAAGGTCACCGGGCACATGATTAGGATTTATAACGAAGCTGTACTCCACATGTACCAGGGGATGTTTCCTAAGGTCCCCTTTCAATTTTAATATAGCCTATTGCTCCTATAAGAAGCATCCCATCCTTGTGACTGAGTATGTTTGTGAACACAGTGTGTTTGTTTACTATTATACTCTTATTTATGTACTCAATTTTGCCCATAGGTTGAAAATGTGCAGCTATACTTCACAGAATGGCTCAAAGACCATTGAGGAAATAAACAAGGAGATGAAGCATTCTTGTTCTGTCCATTCAGTCTGCGCAGCAGTTCAGTGGCAATTGAAATGCCACTTGAAATATAGATTTAAATTTTGTATGGGAACTACTAAAGCTGCTCTCATTCCTAGCAATTTGAGAAGTTGTTCAACACAGCATGCTCAAACCTCTAGTGCTGCTTCAAAATATGAAGTCTTCTGCCTTTACTGCTAGCACGAGGCTTCAGAAGGGACACCAATACAGACTACAGAAAATTTAATGGTGTAAAACCTATGGAGATTCATTAGCATTTGATGACTTTTTGCCCTGTTTCACAGTAAATGACTCCGTATTATTCAGCTCATCTAAGTACAATGAAGGAAGGAGCCCAGCTATTCCTTTTTTATTTAATTTCCTGTCCTTGACTTTCTTCCTGTATGTTAAATGGAGACAGGAAAAATGTCAATGGTGACATGATCAGTTCCATTATGAACCTTCCCGTAAACAGTCATGAATCCCTTTATAGTCATCATTCACAGAGTACCTTGCTCACAAAGCTTTGCAAAGAAGACTCGTGCAAATAAAAATGAGAAACCAATTCTCTTAAAACAGTTTCTTGAGATGACTCTTGTTTGCAGCGACTTAAAGCTGTATACCGTTGGGGAGAGCTCCTGCACGGTAAGGACACATCCATCCAAACATATGTCGTGTTTCTTTGTTGGAACTGTAGGAAAATGATCAGACAAGGATGGATTTGAAGCCCTCTGACCTTGTACATGCCATTTTTGAGCTGGTGTGAGTGCTTAAATTCAGGGATGGATCCTGCTGAGCTGTGGATCAGAAGGCTGCCTGCAGCCACCACCTACCTCCCTGCCAAGGTCAGCCCTTGTTTGCCTCCCTTAATGAAGTTTCCTTCTGTCGTTTGTGCTCCTTTCCATTTGCATAAGGGAAGATGTGGCCACTTTTGAGGTTAAACAAAAGTAATTAAGATTTATGTTGGGAAAAACATGCAGTCACTCTAATTCCCTTTGGGTTTTGGTTTGGTCTGTCCCCCCCCGCCCCCCGCCCCACAGTTAAATATAAACCCAAGAAATTTCCAGATGTGTTTTCAGTGAATAAGTTCCTAGCTATATTAAAGAAACTCACAAAATTGAGTTCTATGCTTCTGTTGCCAACCAAATGATTTCTCCATTGCAGCTGTATCATGTCTGCAAGCAAAATAAAGAAGTGAGTCTGATTCCCTAATCTTAAAAAAAAACCCAAACCCAAACCCAAAACCAAACCCTCCAAACCCAGACTGGCTATTTAATTATTTGCAGGTGCTTATTCAGAGGCCTGAGAATTGCTTTAGGTCTTTCTTTTTCAAGTATGTGGTAATGCTACCTTCTGATAATGTGTATGATGGCAATCCAAGTTTTAAATCCTATGTTCTTGTGTCTTCCTTGCACATTTTAGAACCACAAAAATGTCTTCATGAGGCTTTTCTTATCCAAGCTACCTCTCTTCCCAGCACATTATACAAACGTTGCAGTCTCTACCCACGGCAGACAATGATGGGGTAACAGAACCTAATGCCAGACCTCAGGAAGCCATGGGCTCTGTAAAAGTGATGCTGTCCAACCTGAGACCTGCATTGCCAACTCCCCTTACCAGGGAATTCAGGAGTTATCCTAGGCAAGGGTGAGCAAGGACTGCTAGGGATCCCTTCAGCCATGCCAGAGCGGTGTGGTTCAAATGACACCAAATGTAGCTGTGGAGCTAACTGGGACTATACTAGAGGTTTAAATTCCTCCTCTTTTCATGTGGTGGTAGCGTGGGGAGGCAATGGAAGCACTCATAGCCACATTTTTCTGTGTTTCTTGCTCTTGTGTGTACTGACCACACAACACGTGTAAGATGTACATTTGAAACAACAGGACATACTACGGAGGTGACTGGAGTTATACGAGGATAAAATAGGGGTTAGAAAAGAGTTGTTATTTGCAGTCTGAGTTCTGCTGGTGAGAAAATCTAAGCGGTGTTCTCTGATCCCTGTTGCTTGAGAGGTCAAGGGTGAGCAGTTTCCTTCCCGGGAATCTTTTGGCTACCCTCCTGCTGCTCCCTGCAGAGCAAGGTTTGTGTTCTGCTTTTCCATTAGCAGGGAAGCAGTTTCTCTCCCTGCTGATAATCATGTTGCTTGTGACTTAGAGTCACAAGATTGAAAATTTGCCTCTTTTCTTTGACAGTGTCAAAAAATGTTGGGAAAGCCAGTGGATTTTTCTCTCTAGGTTGCTGTCAAACATCATGTGTTCCTGTGTGGGGTGATTTTGAGCTCAAGACTTCAAACCTGTTTGAAACTTCTCAGCAGTGTTGTTTCTACGACTGCCCTCTTTCAAATGGGACTGGCAGGAATGAACAAGAAGCTGTCCAGGTAGCAAAACTCTTTTTACTGCCATTTTCTGTCTTTCCGATATACCCTGTACCTGTGTCTAGCAGTGCCCATTCTGGTTTAGCCAAGGTTCTCAGTTTTGAATGTAATATTTGTTTCTGTTTTATTCCATCTTCCTATGCTGCAATCCCAGTAGGACAAAAAATGCCTTTCAGGCTTTCTGGCAGAAGATGCCTGTGAATGAAGCAGTTGGTATAAAGTGCCCATGTGTTGAACAAATGTCGTTTTCCCCTTTTCAGAGCCAAGTGTGTCACCTGTGATGTGTCTAATTGCTCTGAAGTCCAGGCTTTACACCCTTTGGCAGAGCATCTACAGTGAAACTCTTGTTTTCATGAGCTAAGGCAACTGTGTTATATGGTGACATATGTGCCAGTTGGTAGAGAATAAACACTTTCCTAGGAGTTAGAGAGATAACAAAATATTGCTCCAAATGCAGTGAAGTATGCCTGGAAGAGTCAGTTGGGATAAATATTCTATTTCCATTTCAGGAGATTCATATTTTTTTGTTTTTGTGTTCTCTGTGTGCATCAGTGCATTGCTTATCTGCTACAGAAAGCTAAAAGTAGTTTATGACTTCTTGTGATCCATTTAAAAATGACTCTGTAGCCAGATCAGCTCTGGTTTCCAACTCTACCTTACTAGTGAACTTGCTAACCTTAAGCATCCAAGAATTAGATTAAATCATATCATTTAAGTTATCTGTCTGTTGATGAACATATTTTGGATGAACTTACTGGTTTTCTAATTCTTGAGATTAGGGTATGTCTATATAATGGTATATTTGAATTATGTTTTCAGGTTTTAATTTAGAATCAAGAAAACATTTTAAGTAACACTAAAGAAATTACAAATTGTTCATGCATTAATGTGGTCACATAATAGGGAATATAAGAAAAGTGTATGAATAATAATAATAATGATTGGCACGTTGATATTGCTGGGACATATGAATGATATAGTAGCTACTATGAGCCTTAGAGCAGGTAGACTCCAAGGTAAGACTTCAACTGTGCGTATTGCCTATTTAAAGGAAGTCAGTGCAACTGTATTTCTTGCATGTCTGGTCCATAGCAGGTGTAACAGTCGCAAAAATGCTTACTATTAAATCAAAAGTTATATTCATATTTTGCCAAAACCCTGGTCAAGCTTCTTTGTTTTTAGCTTTACTTGAAAATAATAAACAATGCAAAGTAGTTTGAACATAAGCCTACAGTAAAGTATACAAGCCCCATTAAAAAATACTTGAAATTATATTCATTCTATTAATGGTACATTTCTCCCTCTTTCCTGCTGATATGTCCTTCAACTTCTACTTACCACCTTTGTTTTGGGCTTTTTACTTTAGTGTCTGTTGATCTAGGAAAAGAAATATTAATAGAAAACTGAAATTTGCGTGTATGTTCTGAACTGGACCAAAACTAAAATATTTCAAAACTTTTTGCGAAGACAAAACCTCTAAAGAGAACCCAGACCAACAGACCCAGTAGATTAAGATGAACAGTGTGTTTCAATTTCAGTTGGGCAATATTTTTTAATATGAATGAAGACTTGGAGCAAAGGTGTGGAGTATAGAATTTTCTTTTCTCTGTATTTTGGTTGGTTTTATTTGCTTGGTTGGTTGGTTGGTTTTGTTCAGTGAGCACCAAAATGTTCACAGCCTCTGCAATATTATTCTTGACTTATTTGGATTTCAAAAGGCTCCTTAGTCTTTTTTAAAAATTAAATTATGAGTCCTGGGTATGAAAAATCTACTGAGACTGTTATTGATTGCTACTGTTTGTGAGTTGTGTTTCTTCAAAAACTGCTTTCTCCTGTTTGTTTCAGGTAATGAATCAGAATATTAAATTAGGTGCTGCTTGAAGGATTAAGATACTACTGAAACTTGGACTAAATTTAGACAGCCACCATGGTGAGAATACTTGGCAAATTTAGAGCTGATCATGTATTCCTGTTATCTTCATGGATAATTTCCAAATTCATCTATTCAGGCAGAGAAAGCAGGAGCCTCTGCTCTAAAGATACACTTATACATGCTTGAACGAGTGCTTCCAGAAACACTTGTTTGTCGGCCTTCTGCATTGACATAGAAGTGTTGGGACTGTAGGAAACACAGGTGCTCTTTATCAGGACAGCACAGGTGGATGGCCTTTGTTAACAATTAACACTGGGACATTAGGTGATGTGGGTTTTTTTTCTTAATCTCTAAGGAATACGTTGTTCTTTCAGCATCTGAAAGCAAGCTGATGGCATAAGCCCTGAGCTTTGGCCAGGCTAATGTACTCTGTGTATAGCTAGAGCTGTTGCAGCTAAACTGTTTCCTTTACCTTCATCAGGTATTCTTTGTTTTCTTTCCTTACTTAACCTTCTTCTCAGAGCACTGTTCACCCCGATTTTTATATTGCTACTGCCTGCTTTATTCCTCACTTGTTTGTTTTCTTCCCTTCATTTCTGTTTCTCTCTGCCTCCTAAGGAAATGACAAACCTGAAACAGTTGAGTGGTCAAGTACATCTGAAATAAAGCAAGCTGATGCATATGGCATGGTTCAGTGGATGAAGCATTTCATTCTGCGTCAGAAAAAAATCCTTTCTCTGCCACTCATCTTTTCTGCAGTGCTGAACAAGCTATTTCGTCTTAATTTAGGCAGCAGTGAGACAGGAACTATGCTAAGTGCCTTCTTTGCGCACTTTGAAATTCAGGTTTATAACATACTTTTTGGTATAGGCGTACCTTTTACTAATTGTGGGAGGAGAACTGAGTAGGTCTGTTTATGTGTGGCTGGCATAAAATAGAAAGAACAGCTAACAAGGTAGTCTTTTTTTGGAACCTCTTGCCTATGGAATATGTTCTTGTCTTTGATCTGTAATAGTTCAAGTTTGTCATCTTTTTCAGATCATCTCCCAAAGAACATCTTAAAATACATGATAGCTGAGTGGGGAGGTCGTGGAGAGTGCAGAACCTCTGCAGGAGTGCTGTGTTAGTCATGTCCTGTTTCCTACTGTCAGAAGGGCAATCCAATCAGAGAAGTGTGCTCTACTCTACTTGTGGAGAGTGCAGAACCTGTGCATCTCTCTGCAGGAGTGCTGTGTTAGTCATGTCCTGTTTCCTACTGTCAGAAGGGCAATCCCATCAGAGAAGTGTGCTCTACAGGACAGCACTGCAGAACAGTGCCAGCACTGGTGCATCTTCAGCATGCAGCAGTCCTGCTGGAGCTGCAGGCATCTCACCAACTTCAGGCAATGCCCGATCTCACAGGTGCTGGGCAGAGTGATGCAGACACATCCAAGTGACTCTACATGGAGCCAGTGCAGCTCTGGCTGGGCTTATTCGGCCTGGCCTGGCCCAGCATCTGTTGGGCTGGATCTGAGCTGGTTTGTGAAGAGCCAGCGTGCTCTTGTACTGCCTGGCCCAGTAGTCCTGCTAAGAGAAATACAGTGAAGCTCTAAAGTAATCTGCAGGCTGCCAGCATGTGTCCAGCAAGGCTTGATGATTGCAGCAGTTTTTGGATTGCAATAACTGCACTGGCACGGTGCTCCACCTGATCTGATAAATCCAGCTGGACTGGAGCACCTGAGCCTGTTTTGTTTTGCAACAAAGGCTGCAGGCAATGAAGCTGCTATATGAGGCTGTAATCTGCAGCTGTTTTAAGCTGTCACCAAGGTAGTTATGACATTGAGGGTGCCAACATAGCCGAAGTTTGAGGGTTCTTTAGTTTATTTTTTATTGACCAGGTGCTTGGCTTAGGAAAAAGAAAACAAGCAACAGATAAGCTTTGGGCCAGGAGCCATTCCTCTTCCCTTTCCTTAACAGGAAAAAACAACAAACCAAACCATGCCTCTCAAGAAATCCAAGATAAAATCTGCTAAGGCAAAAAAATATTATGCTGATAAAGCAGAGTGCTGGAAAGAAAAGAGTATTCTTTATCTTTGGAACAGATGGAGATCAGCAAGAAAGTTGTAGTGGACTATAAAACCTGTGAGGATTTTTGAGTTCATGATTATACTGTTTTGTAGAACTCATAGTTGACACAAAGAGAAATGAGTGGGCCTCAAATACATTCACATTGGTAGAAATTTTTGCACTGAATATAATAAACCCTGAGTCAGGAATAACTTGGATATGTTGACTTTTAACGTTATATAATGATACTTCTCATAAACCATGTCAAAAGTAGGTATAGAAAGTTGAAGTCTGAAGAGTCAAAGAAAGGGAAACAAAGCAAGTCTCTGGTAGTTATTAATTTGTGAGATAGCACTTGAAGAATACTTCCTTGTAGACTCACCATGAAAAGAAAGTGAAAAAAACTGGACTCAAAGTTGCAACACCACAGTGTAATGTGTGCTATGATTCATATGTATTGTTATGAAGGTGCTGGAATAAAATAAAGGAACTGAATGTTCTCATTGGAATTCCCTTGATAGATGAACAGGCAAATGGTTGTCTGAGTAAAGGATGGTATCAGAAAAGAAATGCAATAAAGCATCAGATCTTTGTCAACTGAGCCACCCTTTTATCTTGCAGATAGTTCCAAAAAAAAGTGAGGTCATACATTAGAAATGTGTTTTTTCTCCCTTTGGGCTAAAGGAGATATTGACAGATATAAAATCTAGAAAAGTTTTTGAATTCTTTTTGTTCTGTCTCTTAGTGGCTATTAGGAGGCATTCATCTTATGAAGGATTTTTTCTTTCTTGTATGATACTACCTGGCTTGGGACTTCAGTGCTCTGGCACAATTCCTTTTACAGATTTGCACGAACAAGGGATTTAAGACTTTATTAGCAAGTCCTGCTCTTGTCTGAGCAAAGGCAGTGACTGGTGTTTTGTCTTGGTGAGAGCTGTGCTCAGAGCAGCGAGAGGGCTTGGGAAGGACATATACTGCTCAATGGTGCAGAGTGAGATGTCTCTGGCCACCCGTACACCATTAGGTGATGAGTGAATTTTCCTCTTGGAAAACTGGACCATTAGCTGTTGGGAGATGCTTTGCTTACTCTTCTGGTGACTGTTGGGTTCTGCCAGAGCTCCTGAGCGCCGTTTCTGTGGCTGTGTCTGAAGTTGTTGCTCCTGGCCGTCGTCTAGGTTGGAAAAGTGTGAGCATGCCCTGGCCCTCTCTCTGTTCCCTGCTTTGTTGGCTCTTAATCAAGGAATCATCAAAAACGTTCTGATATGTCAATATGAGTGAATATCTAAAAAACAAAGGGAAGTTGTCTACGGAGAGGATGATAACTAATCAGCCTTAGCATAACTGTACCTACCTGAACACTCCATGTGTATTTCTTAACTTTCTGATTTTTATAGAGATGAAAATATACTAAACTGTACGAAAGAAATTCCATGAACTTGATGGTGTCTTTTTTCTTCATGTATATATTTCACTGAATATGTTCCAACCTATCAGTTGTCATTTATCTATGTAAACCTTTAAGTTAATTGTGCAAACTTGTAATTGTTCAGGTACTTTCAAAAATGTAAGTACCTGCAAAAGGTTAAAGAAATGTTTCATTTTAATGTATTTATGCAGAACAGCTTGTTGAGAGACTTTGGTTTAGCAATTCACTTTCCTAGTATGTCACCACTACTAAAGCTTACAAAGCTACATTTATTTTGATAATTCTGTGCTTCTTACCTTGCAGAGAAGCACAAAACTGCTCTTTTTTTAAAAGCAAAAATAATGAATAATCTCCTTTAGAAAATCTGTAAAACAATTTTCAAATTTCTTAGAGAAGCAGATAACTGCAAGTCCATAGGATGCTGTGTAAATGGACACAAAAAGCAGAGTCATTGAAGAACTACTCCCAGCATGTAGAAAGAGTAGAACAGAGCTGCAAATGCTGATTGATAGGACGAGGAATTCCATAAAGTTCCCATAGCAAAAATAATGCATCTTCTGGAAAAAAATCCTTTGGCCATAACTTATAAAGATAGCTGGTAAGTTCCATTACAAGGGAATGTAATTTGGATTTGGATATGAGGGAGAGGGACGTGGAAACTTTAGAGTGGTTCCCCTCATCAGGAATTCTTAATGTTTCACATTGGACATTACCCTAAAAATCCTTTAAACAGCTGTAGAATGAGGTTAACATTACAGTTAATCTGAGTAAATGCAAATTTCTGCTTTTTTAAAAAGGAAATTCTACAGCTGCTGAAAGTCCCTGGCCTCCATCAGTATTTACTTTCCATTGGTTTTGTCATTACCACCAAGGAACACAACTTTTCTGGAAAGGCTTACAGCTTAGACTGCCTCTATCTTAGATCCCACTTTAGCCCCTCTAAGAGTTTAGAGGATCAAGCTAGGAAATTAGTATTCATTTGATATTCAGTATATAACAAACAAAAGTATTCATGTTGACTGCTTTGTATATGTGTTGTAGTATGTGTTGGGATTCTCTTATTCTTAAGTGTGCTGCAATAATTAGGCCAAGAAAACACAAATTGAATGTGGCCATTTAATTTCCTAACAGAAGAGAAAGTAATTCTGAATTTTTAGTATCTTATTTAATGCTGAAAATATTAACAACACTATCCTGGGCCTGACATTGTGGAGTAGGCTCTTTCTGTGGGCAACAGGACAGTTTTTTGGTGGAGCTAGCGGCTGGAAGAAACACCTCTGCATTTCCTGTTTGTAGTTTCAGATGGCTACTCAGTCCAGCAGCTGCTCTTACTCTGCCCTTTGAGAGCTGGGACGTGCAGTGGTGCACCTGATATTTAAAAGCAGCCTACCTTGGGAGCACTTGTGCAATTCAAGTAGCAGGATCAGGAATTTTTCCCGTGGGAGAGTGAAGAGCTGCTGAACAGGATGTAGTAAGAATAGAGCTTTGTGGAGCTCACTTGAGACCCTATGCGGCATGGGTATGCCACAAGATGCATGTGATGAGCGGTGACCCAAAACCATGTTTCTTCCCTCTTGCCTTAGGGGAAAAAAATAAAAACAAACACCTTGACATGCTTGTTAGGTCAATTTATTTGCTGCAGGGATTCAGCCTGCAGCATGTGGGCTAAAGCATGAGCTAAAGCATCTGAAAAAACACAGTTCAATAAACTTCAAACAGTCTTTTGAAATGAAAACTTACTAAGTTGATTAGATATAAGAGGAGCGACATAAAATGCAGCCCATTGAAGAGAAAAGGGTCCTCTGTTTTCCACAAGCTTCATCATGACATCTTCAAGAATATATTAATATGAGGCAGCAGTAGTGCTGCTAGGATCCCAAGATGCAGCTGTCAAGTAACATCTGCCAAAAAGGGACTTGCTTCATTACCTTCAAACCTCTCCATTGCTCATTAGGTCTCACCAGATGGGGATTCGGTATTTTGAAGTCAGTCATCCTGTATGAAGTAGTTTGTTCATGACACTGATGAACAATTATCTACCCATACAGTTGGGACTTTTATGCTGTTTATTTCAACTGAGTGTCAGTACAGGGCACAACTTTAGCATTTGGTGGTAAGAATAATTGAAATACAAAAGGTCAGTTTAGCTGACTGCATGAATGAGATTGAAAGTTTTCTATAATAAACTGTTGTTAATTTCCCTGTAACAGAATCTATTATTATAACCACTCATAAAGTTTTGCTACACGTTTTTGTTTATTTTACTTTTTCATGTACTGAAAAATACTAATTATAAATTCAAAAATATTGTTCCAACCCGTCCAGTGGAAGATAAACTACCGTGCATGATAACTGTTGTATTTCTGTTGGCTGATAAATGTTTAATGGTTTGTTAGAAAACTAATTGTCAGTTTAATCAGGAGAGTGACAATAATAGCTCACTTAAATATTTGCATTGTCACCTGCAAAAGCAGCTGTAAACATGATCTGTTCTAAATCCTGCATATAATCTATGGGTACGAATACACAGCAATCCCCTTGAAACAAATTCCCAATTCTATTGAAATGCTCCTTTTCTATTTTCTGTTGTTCACAATCCTTATTATTAACAGAATGAAATGAAACATTGTCCCCTGGGTCATGTGAATCATCCATCTGTGAGGTATTGTATTGATGACTCTATGTAGCATCAGAATTTAAAAGTGATTAAAACCCTTGAATGATAATTTAAACCATCTTTTTTTCTCCACATCTTTCAGTTAAATCGAACCACATAGGCAAATATGGGAAAGATACATGTCTGCACACAAACACATACATGTACATATACACATATATATATTCATATATACACACTAGAAACTCACAGTGAAAATTATTTTTAAAAAACCCAAACCCAAACCAAGTTAGTTAAAATAATTTCCTCTACAATTAATAATGTTCATATTTCATGACTAAATGCTGTCTTGCTGTCTTTGCTGAATTCTCAGTGAACTAGATTTTCATTGACTTCAACAAGAAAACGCCTCTAAGAAGACTTCAGAAGATAACCCTGAGGTGCCTGAGTCACCATGGACAGCAGGAGGCAAACTTGTTCATAGAAAATGTAGGTATGACATAATTGTAAATTTCATTTTGGGAAATATACTGGTGTACCTAATTAACTGCAGCAGTACATTGAAATTTTTAAGGTCTTTTCTTGGCCGTAATGAAGGAAGTGGAGGAGGAGGCTGTGCCAAAAGCCGCCTTATCCCTTCATTGCGTGATTGACCAGTGGTTTCTTTAGTAGCAGAGGGATTTGCATGCTCATTTATGCACCTTTTCAGGAACTTTTCAATTGACTGCATGGGGAAAAGTAGGATAAAGCTTCCCTTCTCTTACAGTATGATGAGAATTGAGGCCAATTTATGAAAAATGAAGGTGTCAGCTTCCTTCCCTGTTTTCCAAGTTGCTTGGAGAACCTACAGTAAAGATCTTACTTTGCAGTTCTAGTCTGAGCACATGCTCAATAAAAAGAAACTTTTTAAATTTCTTTTTTTTTTCCCTTATGTCCTCATTTAACTAACCCTGATGTTTCTGCTATTGAATAACAGATTTTGTGGTCCAAGGAGGAAAAGCAAAATCTCTATTTAAGGTTCTGGAATTAAGTAAGTCCTTACAAATCTTGGTAACGTGTGAGTAAGTAAGTAAATAAATCAATAAATGTTGTTTACCTTAAGGAATTCTAAGATGAACCCAGGTTTTCAATTTAAAGCATCTGGGGACCACAGAGCATTTGAGCACCACATTTTTCCAGCAAAATTTCACCCTAACAAACAGGGTATTTCTGTATGGTCAGTTAGTATGTGTATATAGGTACAAACATATAGAAACACTTTAAAAATAACGTTAGAGCCAAGTCTAAATAACTTGACCCTGAACATTGTTCTTCAGAAACATGATGGAAATTCTTCTCTAGTTCAGGCTTTAAGTTGGAAAGGAGTTCCCACACCTTTCTTGAAGTTTCAAGGTCAATATAGTTCTTAGTACATAAATTAAAAATAAAAAGGATTGTTTGTCATGTACATTGACTGAGACAGATTTAACTCTTTTGCAACTGAGGTAAAAAGCAGTATCAGCAGAAGAAAATCAGTGTGAATCAGTAGCACAGAAAAAACATGCTCAAGTGGAATGAAAAGAAGATAGTGTAAGTTGGCAGATGGCAAGTTTTTCATTACCTTGGAGTGGAGAAGAGACCCATGTTTGACAACTCCTAGCGGAACACAGTAGTTATTTGCTGAAAATTCCCTCCCTCCTCTCTTCATAAATTATGCAAGAACTGTGTATAATTGCCCCATACAGTTGGCGTGTGGGCTAACCAACGAGCCTTTATGCATTGTGTTAACGAAGTGCAAGGAATGCGTCTTTCAATGCTCCTTAGTGTATTACTCTCAGTAGATTACAGCCTTGTAATGTTTCCAAAGTGGTGGAGTGACAACTCTTCCGCCTTAATGGTGAATCGAGGCTCTGCAGATTAGACATACTGCCTCAAGAGGATAGAAGGATTTAATTTCATTACTAGTAACACTTTATAGCTATGCTACTTTAAGGGTGGCAGTACAAGCCATAAACTGACTTCCACAAACATCAAGAAGCAGGACATGTTTTTCCAGGCAAGAAGTGTGTGGTAGTGTATTGGCAAGGTCTGTCATTTTGGTTTCTTCTGCACTAGTACGCTTTATTGTTCTGTATGCTGAAGGATGGGATGTTGCTGGACCTGACTGCAAGACCACAGTCAAATATAAGGGCTGAATTCAACATTTCTTCAGGTCAATGAAAAGGTGTGAATTTCAGTGGATTCTGGTGGTTTCTGCTGCAAAATAATGAGTGAGCATTCCATTACCTTTTCTAAAAAATTTTATGACTGTAATGATGGTAGAATATTTTTAGTGTGTGTGCTTCCTCTCTTCAGAAATTGTTTAAAATGTATATAATGTATTTGTGCATATTTGAAAACTGACCCTGTCCTGGTTTCAGCTGGGGTAGAGTTAATTTTCTTCCCAGTAGCTGGTACAGTGCTGTGTTTTGGATTTAGGATGAGAATAATGTTGATAACACGCTGATGTTTTAGTTGTTGCTAAGTAGTGCTTACACTAAATCAAGGTCTTTTCAGCTTCCCATGCTCTACCGACTGAGAAGGCTGGAGGTGCACAAGAAG